>NC_041393.1:31535056-31642494 GCF_002162155.2 Triticum dicoccoides
GAGCACTAGGGGCAGTTGTGGGAGTAGGATATTAACCCCGATCCCCACCCTCTCCTAGTCTGGATCCGGAGAGACCAAACCCTACCTCGCTCGTTCGCCGCCGCCGACTGCCACCCAGCGTCGGAGAACGATTCCGCCACCCTCCCATACACCACCATAAGAGGAGTCGATCCAAAGTTGTGTGAAGAAATCGGAGCCATGGCTAAAGCGCAAGGGAGAGGGCGCGGGCGGGGAAGAGGAGGGAACCCTAGAAGCAACAAACAGGTGGGCCAAACATCAGGGGATCTTGGAGCTCCACCCCCAGGTAATTGGCCCCAATTTGATCCCCAATATGGTCCTCCTCCCCCCCAATTCCAATTCGGCTTTGGCTTCCCTGGAGGACCCCAGATCCCACCCCCTTGGTACCAGGGAGGATTCTTCCCTCAGATGAATCAGTGGAGAGGCCCCCTGGCGTCTGGGGTGGTGGACAAAACCAAGATTCAGGTCCCTCTGACAGGAAGTTTAGTAATCAGCAACAGAAGGGGCAACAAGGTAAGAATCCTGGAAAACAAGGCAACTCAAGCTTTGATCAGAAGCAGCAAAAATCTGGCCAGGAGCAAGGTTTCTGTTCCTCTGTGAGTGGCAACCAGCAAAAGAAAGGGAGGAACATGACCAAAGCAAAGCAACCCCTCAACAAGTTGGATGATCTGAATGCTAGAGAGTATGCAGATATCATCTTCTATAGTTGTGGAGAACCTGGACACCACAAGACCAACTGCCCAAAACCACCTGCCTGCTTCATATGCAAAGTGGTGACACACAAGGTGGAGGACTGTCCAGTAAGGAAGAAGCCAAGAAATCCAGCAAAATTTGTTGGTAGTGGGGCCCCTGGACTTGGATACCACCAGATTGATGTCACTGATGTGAATGAACAACACATTGGAGTTAAGAGGAATATAGGAATTGTCTATGTAGAGCCAGGACAGGTCACGAAGAAGGAACTGGCCCACAACTTCTCACTGATTTACAAGACCAATTGGCCATGGCAGATAAGAGTACTTGATGATTGGACTTTTTTGGTCAAATTCCCACCTCACATCCCAGTTGAGTGTAGCCAGATATCCCCTTTTTTGGATTGCCTGAGTTAGAAGGAGTCACAGTGAATGTAGAAGTGTGGAAAGGGGTACTAGAACATCATAGTGAACTGCAAAAGGTATGGCTTCAGCTGGATGGGGTTGCACCAGCCTGGGCTGAATGGGCAGTATTGGAGCAATTTACATCTGTGTTTGGAACCCTGATTGATGTTGATTGGCAAGGGAATTTCAAGTCATTCTTTGAGGTGGTCACGATCAAGATCAAATGTAAAGATCACACCAAAATACCCCCTGAAAGGTTGTTTGGCAGAGGTGACAAGCTGTTCAGGATTGGGATTACTGTAGAACCACCAAAAGATGACCCAGAGCTAGATGACCTGTTGGAAGATGAACTAGCTGACAATGCTAATGGTAACATGTTAGAGAAGGATAACAAGGAGGAAGAGAGTACCAATAGAGAGAAAGGAAACATTGGAGGAGGTTCCACTCCCTCCATCCAAAGTAACAAATCTGCCAACAGTGCCTCAAGCCAGAACTCAAAACAGGAAGTAGTTGACTACTGAAGCAACTACAAGACCCAATTAGCATGGAGCAGAGCTACAACATCCTGCAAGGAATGGAACTTGAAGAGGATGAGGATGAGATGGAAGATTTGCTAACTGAAGATGGGAATGCAACAGATAGAGATGGAGAAGAGGTGATTTTCAGCCCCCAGTTTGAACCAGAAAATGGCCCCAACCCTCAGCCTCCTACTGATGAGACAGTAATTCAGCATGGGCACAAAGAGGGGAAAAACAAATGGGGCCCAGTTCAAGCATTCAGGAAAAGCAGCAGGGTTGAAGTGGGAGGCAGAACCATGTTGGAGATTGCAATCAACACTAAGAAGGTGCATAACTTGGAAGGCACAAAGAATGACACCAAAGGTACCATTGTTAAAAACTCATTTGAGCTTTTTAGTAACCCTAATTTCCTAGAAGTAGCTAAGAAGATAGGAATAGAGGTAGATACTAGTTACAATTCCACTGTAGAAGCTAGTTCTTACAGCTCTCTGCCTTTGTCTGAAGGACAAAATGCAGGGGAATTTGAGCAATTTAATGCTGGTTTGAATAGTAGTGCTATTGATAAGCAAAAAAGTAAGATGGATGTATTTTGCAATATGACCCAACTAGTAGAGAAGCCCGAAGGGCCCCCAGAAATTAGTAGTCTAATTGATTACCCTAGACTCACAAAAAAACCTGGGCAAAGGAGCCTGGAGGGCTCCCTACCCAAAAAGAACTCATAGATTATGGTGGTTCCCCTGGTACCCCTTTAGAGTTCAATGTGATCCCTGCTCAAATACTCTGTCTCATGATATCTAGTGCATAAGATAAGTGCAAAAACCTTTAGGTTCATAGCAGTCTATGGATCACCATATGAGGAGGGCAAGGATGAATTCATCTCTGAACTCCATAGTATGTTCATTGATGACCACCCACCCACTATTATGGGGGGGACTTCAATTTAGTTAGATATCAGAAAGATAAGAACAATGGGAGGATTAACCATAGCTGGAGTGACAAATTCAATGCTTGGATAGAAATTTGGAGTCTGCTAGAAATTAAGATGTCTGGGAGATAATTCACCTGGGCAAATAATCAAGATAACTTGGTTATGAGTACCATAGATAGGGTTTTTTGTACCACTGAACTAGATGCAATGTTTCCTTTAAGTAGTTCTCAAGCTCTCCCTAGAACTGGTAGTGATCACACCCCTATCCTGTGGGATTCTGGTGTGGATGGTACCCCAAAAAACTCAAGCTATAAGTTTGAGAAATGGTCGCTACTAAGAGCTGAATTTAAAGAGCTTGTGGAGAAAAATTGGTCTGCTCCTGTCAAATGTACCACCCCCATGGACATCTGGCAGGAAAAAGTGAGAAGGTTTAGAAAGTTTAGTAGAGGATGGAGTAGAAATGTAGATGATGAGATTAGGAAAGCCAAGCAGGAGTTAGAAGAAGAGTATGATAAACTTGATATTAAATCAGAAACTGTGCAACTTTCTGAGGTAGAAAATTTAAGAATGAAAGAACTCCTCTCCAGACTCCATAACCTTTGGATTGTAGAAGAAGTTAAAGCTAGACAAAGCTCCAGGGATAGGGATATCCTTGAAGGAGATAGAAACACTAGTTATTTTCAGGCTGTAGGAAATCAAAGGAGGAGGAAAACACTTATTAACAAGCTGGAAGGTCCTGCTGGCACTTCCACAGATGTCAAAGACATGTTGGGTATAGCCACAGACTACTATAAAGACCTCTTTAAGAAAGAAGATAGAAAGGGTTTTAGAATCAATAATAATTCTTTGCTGCTGAAGAAAAGGTCAATGACTTAGAAAACCTACAAAAAACTTTCTCTGAAGGAGAAATTAAGGAGGCCATCTTTGGTTCATACTCTGATGGAGCCGCTGGTCCAGATGGTCTATCCTTTATATTCCTCCAAAAAATTTTGGAAGTGATTAAGAAAGATGTGATAGCCATGTTTGATGATTTCCATAAAGGGGAATTGGACATCTATAGGTTAAACTTTGCTGTGTTGACCCTGATCCCAAAGGAGAAAAAGGCTACCAGCATGAAAAAGTTTAGGCCCATTAGTTTGATCAATTGTATCTTTAAGGTGTTTGCCAAAGTACTTACAAATAGATTAGCTATGCTGATGAATAGGCTTACATCTAGTAACCAATCAGCTTTCATAAAAGGGAGATTTATCCTGGAGAGTGTAGTCACAGCACATGAGGTGCTGCACTCCACTGCTAAATCTGGCAACCCAGGTCTAGTATTAAAACTAGACTATGAGAAAACTTTTGACAAAGTTAACCTAGACTTTCTTATTGAAATCCTAGAAAAAAGAAACTTCAATCCCCTTTAGGTGACTTGGATCAAACAGGTCACACACATGGGGTCGGTTGGAGTGAAAATTAATGGAATAGAAGGCAACTACTTCCTTATAGGAAAAGGCCCGAGACAGGAAGACCCCTTGTCCCCCCTTCTCTTTAACTTGGTAGTAGATGTTCTGAGCAAGATGCTCTCCAAGGGAGCTTCTGATAAGCTGATTAGTGGTCTATGTTCTGAGTTAATTCCCAATGGGGTTATCTGCTTACAATATGCAGACGACACCATCCTTTTCATGTAGAAGGATGAAAACAAAACTAAGAACATGAAGATGGTCCTCACCTGCTTTGAGCAAGTTTCAGGCATGAGAATCAACTACTCAAAGAGTGAGATCATCCCGATAGAACTTTCTTCTGAAGAAACTAAATCCTTTGCAGATATATTAGGATGTAGAGTAGGGGCTTTCCCAATAAAATATTTGGGAATTCCTTTACACTATGATAAACTTAGGAGGGAGGATATACAACCCCTGATAGGCAAAATCCTCAAAAGGATGTCTGGCTGGAGAGGCAAACTCCTCTCCTATGCTGCTAGGCTGACTTTCATTAAAACCTGCCTGGCTAGCATTCCCATATACCTCCTTTCTTTTTTCAAATTTCCAAAATGGGCTCTAGATATGATCAACAGTCAGATGGCCAATTGTTTGTGGAATGACTTTGAAGGAAATAGAAAAAATCACCTGGCCAACTGGCACCTAGTTTGTATGGGGAAGAAACATGGGGGTTTAGGGGTGCCTAACATCAAAGATGTTAACCTTTGTCTCCTTGGGAGCTGGGTAAGTAGATACACCAAAGATGAAGGCAAGCTTTGGAAACAAATAGTGGACAAGAAATACATCCACAACTTCCCTAATATCTTTGCTAGTAAACCCCAAAACCCTTCCAGATTTTGGCAAGGGGTCATGTGGGCTGCTAAGGCTTTGAAATTTGCATATAAATGGGTGGTTGGAGATGGATAGAAAATCAGATTCTGGGAAGACATCTGGTTTGGTACATCTCCCCTCTCAGTCCAATTCTGGCCACTTTACACCATCTGTCACCAACAATGCTCTACCATAGCTGAGATCTGGGACAACTATGAGATTAAACTCACCTTTAGGAGGATTTTCACACCTACTATGATGGAGCATTAGTATGCCCTAGAGCAAATCATTAGGAGTACCCTGCTTTGGGAGGAGGGTGACTCTCTCATTTGACAATATGAAGCCAAAGGGAAATACACCACTAGTTCACTTTATAGTATCATCAAATTTAGGGAGGTCCAGCCGGTGTATATACCAGCGATGTGGTCAATAAAAAACCCACCCAGAGTCCAGGTGTTTTTGTGGCTACTCTCCCACAACAAGCTGATGACGAAAGACAACCTGGCCAAAAGAGGCATAGAAAAAGCCCCAGAATGTGTATACTGCTATAAAAAAGAATCCATTACACACCTATTCTTTGAATGTGTGGTGGCCAAGCAAATCTAGATAGAAACATCAGAGTTTTTTTGATGCAGAATTAGGAACTAACTACTTGTCTATTGCTAGATTTTGGCCAGCTAACAAGAAACATATTGCTTTAAATTCAGTCTGTGCATGTGTTCTATGGGCTATGTGGAAAAGTAGAAATTCACATGTCTTTAACAATGCTATATGGACTGATGTGAAACATATATGGAGGAGAGTGCTAGGATAATCCAGGAGATGGCTGATCTTGTTCGGAGGACCTTCCTTGACAAAACTAGAGGCGTTCATTCAGAAAATCTCCTGCATCCTAGATGCCCTCCTCCAGATTCTGGCAGGTTAACTGTCAAAATGGAAGATATTGAAGGTGACTCCGATCACTCGCTTCTCCTCTCTCGCTCGAAGACCGATGAAGCTCCAATCATAAAAGGGCCAGCATACACAATCTCTCCACCAAGAAGCGCTCGCGAAAGCACCTGTAAGGCGACGCTGCTCAGCCCCGTCACCCCTCTGGAGCTGGGTGGATCACCGGCTAAGCCATGGAAGAAACTCAAGGTGGTGCCTATGACAGACGTGGCGAAGGAAATGGTATCGCTGGGAACTGCATAATGTGATGCGCTAACTGAAGAAGTGGAAGAAATCTGGTCTCCAGGAAAGGGAGGGGAGAGAAGTGTTGGTTATTACAGATTTGTGCACAAATTTGTAATAAGAGGAAACTCTGCTTAGTCCTTTATGTAGAACTGATCTGCTGATCAGATATCTTTGTAGTTTTTCTTTTCGTTCTAGCTCGTTCCTGGACATGCTTGCCATGACTGTAATGGTGTTACTTTCCTGGTCTCATATATAAAATGGGGCCGGGGGGCTCAAAACCCCCTTTTCTCTAAAAAAAAGTTCATCAATTTGGGAAAAAGTTCATGGATTTTTCAAAAAAAACATTCGTCGATTTTGAAGAAAAAATTCATCGATTTACAATCATGCATTTAAGTAAAATAAAAGAATATAAAAATAAAAAAGAAAAGAAAAAGTAAGAAAAAAATAAATACAAACTGGAGAAAGAGTAAAATGAATGCAAGAACTTTGTAAGCATAAGCTCGCGGTTGCCCAAGTGGTTGGCGTGGTGCGCTGGGAATGTACAGGACTCGGGTTCGATTTGTTGCTGTACACCATTTTGTGCACTTTAAATATATAAAGCAAAACGCTAACATGGGCCATCCCATCTCGCGACAGACGGAGTGCACTGCAGGCTCCCGTTTGCAAAAAACACCTGTAACGGGCGGCTGTGGCGCTAAATAGGAAATCCCCAACAAACCAGTAAGAATTTTATTTTGTGATAAAACATACAACGGCAGCAAAATGGGCCGGCCCATTCCCGTGGGGTGTGTTTTGGGGGGCTATTCCGCACTATGGAGCTCCTCGCAAATTCCTAGTTCCCTCCCAATGCGGGAATACTTCGCGTTTCGTATTTTTTTGCGGGGATACTTCGCGTTTCGTAGGAAACACACACTTTCCTCTAGCTAAGAGGCCATACCTCACCACAAACGTGATTTAAATACTGTAGAAGGTTTTGGCCGGTTTCTTTTTTATTTTTTATCTTCCGGTTATATTGGGTTTCCATTTCTATTTAATTTTTGTTTCTGCTCTTTCTTGTTATTCTCTTTCCCTTTTTGCTTTCTTTTATATTCCTTTGCGTTTTTTTCTTCAAGTTCCTATTTTCTTTTCCTTCATTTTGATTTCTTTATCCTTTTTCCCTCCAACCAGATTCAGGTTTTAAAATTTGTGAACATTTTAGAACTCAAAATTTTGAAAAATTCATGAACACTTTTTTAAATACACGAACATGTCGTAACATATGTTACATTTATTTATTTTACAATTTTCATTAAACAATTAAAGCATTTTTAAATTTATGAATTTATTTTCAAAATCGTTAAGAATTTATTAACATTTTCAAGATCTCTATGTATTCTTAAAAATTGTACATTATTTTAAATTTTTCATAAGTTTTTTAAATGAACTCTTTTAGAAGCTTGAATATTATGAACTTAAAAGGGCTGCAACATAAGTATGATTCAATTCATAATGGCACTGAATAAGAAACAGATGGAATCCAACCAAGCTGAAAAACCAGCCAAAAAATTGGCCAAATATATACAAAAAATCATCCTTGTGCGATAGGACATAAAGTGCATGAACCAGGTCAGCCCACCCTAGCGGGGTGCACTTTTCCTGCGAAGATTAAGCATCCGCCGCCGTATGCAGAGATTGCACGGGCACTTTCTTGGGCAGTTCGTCACTTATGATTGTGGAGTTGATGATCCTGCCACCCTTGAGGCAATGGCATGTCGGGATGCTTTAGCTTTGGCTCAAGATCTACATCTACATAATTTCATCGTTGCCTCAGACTCCAAGCAAGTGACTGGGGACATCAGTAAGGTAAGTCATGGAAGCTATGGAGCCATCATTAGCGAAATTAAAACCCAAGCTGCTTTATTTTAGTGTAATTTTACTTTCGAAGGTCGTGCATTGTATAGCAGGCACATAGCTTAGCTAATATTTTTTTCTTTCTCTTAGTCAAGGTCACCACGAGTAGTTTGGTCAACCTCATGACCCGATTTGTATTCCACATATTGTGGTTTTCGATGAATAAACTATGGTTTATCCCCCTAAAAAATAGTTGTATTCCCCGCAACGGCTAGGAGCTCCCTGAGCTCTCCATCTTGTGTGTGTGTGTGTGTGTGTGTGTGTGTGTCTAAACACACTCTTTATTAATGATCATAAACAAGGTTCATGGATACACAATTTAGATCCAGAGGATTGAGGAGCCATAGATGGCGTCCTAAAGAAAGTCCTAAAGTGTGTTTAGTGAGGCTATGTGCCTCAACATTAGTTTCCCACCCTTTGAAGATGAAGGAGCAACACATAAAATAGACACCAATTATTTAAAAATGCATGAACAATTCTTAAATTAATGAATATATATTTACAATATGTGGACACCCTTTGATGATGAAGGTTTTTCTTTCTCGTGTCAGCTTTGCTGGTATCACCCTCTAAATCACTAAGCTCCCTGGGCTTGGAGCGCTGAGAATCAATTGAGGCTTGCGATTAAGATTTTGTTCTCTCGATTTTGACCATGTAACCGGCGTGGGCTTTGTGAAGGGGTCTCCCGCTCGGTGGGTCCCGGCTGCTTGATGTGGGACTGCGTTCACGCACAGTGACCGCCTCTCTCCACTCGACCCCTTTCTCTCTCTCCTCATCCCTTACGTCGCCGCTTCCTTTCTCTCCCTCGCCATTGCAGCACATTCACCGCCGCCTGATGAGCCCCCTCCTTCTTCCCAGCGCCACCACCAGCCCCAACTCACGCATCACCTTGTCTGGCCGTGCTTCCTGGCCAACAAAGCCATGCTGGATTCCCTCCTCTACCACACGGTGTGATGTTGGATGCGTGCTCCCCGCCCCCCGATGCTGCCGGATCCAGTTGCCCCAATTTGCGGCTCCACCGGATTTACTGCATCATCTCTGTGCCACCAAATCGTTATCTGATCGGTGGACAACAAGGTGAAGAAGGCTGTGGTGTTTCCCCATTGGGGCGTGGAAGGTGACGACTGCACCCGTCCTCTGACAATTTGGCCTCCGCACCCCTTGCCGCGAGGAAAGCGAGCATGTATGCTGCGGGCTGACGTGCTCTTGTTTCTGTTGGCGGTACCCCCTCGGCAAGCCAGCAACACCAATTTCTGTTGGGGCGGGTTCTTGTGGTGGTGCTCTGCCGTTGGTGGTGCTCAATTTGGCGTTTTGGTTGCAACCAACATTGCGCCTCATTTCTACAGGGTTGGGCTTGAGGGGCTTTCTGTAGTCTTTGCATGCAGAGGGGGAGGCAATTTGGGGGAAGCTCAGCCGCTCGACAAGAGGCTATTTGGGGGTGCTTGATGACCCATAAGTGTAGGAGATATATCGTAGTCCTTTCGATAAGTAAGAGTGTCGAACCCAACGAGGAGCAGAAGGAAATGACAAGCAGTTTTCAGTAAGGTATTCTCTGCAAGCACTGAAATTATCGGTAACAAATAGTTTTGTGATAAGGCAATTTATAACGGGTAACAAGTAATGAAAGTAAATAAGATGCAGCAAGATAGCCCAATCCTTTTTATAGCAAAGGACAAGCCTGGACAAACTCTTATATAAAGGAAAACGCTCCGGAGGACACATGGGAATTATCGTCAAGTTAGTTTTCATCACATTCATATAATTCACGTTCGTTACTTTGATCATTTAGTATGTGGGTGGACCGGTGCTTGGCTACTGCCCTTTCTTGGACAAGCATCCCACTTATGATTAACCCCTATTGCAAGCATCTGCGACTACAAAAGAAGTATTAAGGTAAACCTAACCATAGCATGAAACATATGGATCCAAATCAGCCCCTTACGAAGCAACTCATAAACTAGGGTTTAAGCTTCTGTCACTCTAGCAACCCATCATCTACTTATTACTTCCCAATGCCTTCCTCTAGGCCCAAACAATGGTGAAGTGTCATGTAGTCGATGTTCACATAACACCACTAGAGGAGAGACAACATACATCTCATCAAAATATCGAACGAATACCAAATTCACATGACTAATTATAGCAAGACTTCTCCCATGTCCACAGGAACAAACGTAACTACTCACAAATCATATTCATGTTCATAATCAGAGGAGTATTAATATGCATAAAGGATCTGAACATATGATCTTCCACCAAATAAACCAACTAGCATCAACTACAAGGAGTAATCAACACTACTAGCAACCCACAGGTACCAATCTAAGGTTTTGAGACAAAGATTGGACACAAGAGATGAAGTAGGGTTTGCGAGGAGATGGTGCTGGTGAAGATGTTGATGGAGATTGACCCCCTCCCGCTGAGAGGATCGATGGTGATGACGATGGTGATGATTTCCCCCTCCCGGAGGGATGTTTCCCCAGCAGAACAGCTCCACCGGAGCCCTAGATTGGTTCCGCCAAGGTTCCGCCTCGTGGTGGCGGTGTTTTTCCCGAAAGCTTTTCGGAGTCTGAAACATTCTGGAAAGTGTCCCTTAAGTATTCCTCCGGGGTTACAGTTTCAATAACATTAGTTTCAACATTTATGGGATTACCTGAGATATAATGTTTGATTCTTTGACCGTTCACCACCTTCAGATTTGTGCCTTCGAAGTTGTTGATTTTGATGGCACCGGAACGATAGACCTCCTGGATAACGTAAGGACCTTCCCATTTAGAGAGAAGATTTCCTGCAAAAAATCTTGAACGAGAGTTGAATAGCAACACATAATCACTTACATTAAACTCACGCTTTTGTATCCTTTTGTCATGCCTTCTTTTAACTTTTTCTTTAAACAGTTTGGCATTCTCATAGGCCTGGGTTCTCCATTCATCAAGTGAGCTAATGTCAAATAGTATCTTCTCATCGGCAAGTTTGAAATCATAATTGAGCTCTTTAATGGCCCAATATGCCTTATGTTCTAGTTCGAGAGGTAAGTGACATGCTTTTCCATAAATCATTTTATACAGAGACATACCCATGGGATTTTTATATGCAGTTCTATAGGCCCATAAAGCATCATCAAGTTTCTTGGACCAATTCTTTCTAGATCTATTAACAGTCTTTTGCAAAAATAATTTGAGCTATCTATTACTAAGTTCTACGTGACCACTAGACTGCGGGTGATATGGAGATGCAATTCTTTGATTAACATCATACTTAGCAAGCATTTTACGAAAAGCACCATGAATAAAATGTGAACCACCATCAGTCATTAAGTATCTAGGGACTCCAAACCTCAGAAAAATAACTTCTTTAAGCATCTTAATAGAGGTGTTATGATCAGCACTACTAGTTGGAATAGCTTCTACCCACTTAGTAACGTAATCAACAACAACTAAAATATGTGTATACCCATTAGAGGAAGGAAACGATCCCATATGATCAAAGCCTCGAACATCAAATGGTTCAATAACAAGTGAATAGTTCATAGACATTTCTTGACGTCTATTAATATTACCAATTCTTTGACATTCATCACATGACAAAGACAAACTTACGGGCCTCTTTGAAAAGAGTAGGCCAGTAAAAACCAGACTGCAATACCTTATGTGCAGTTCTATCTCCAGCGTGGTGTCCTCCATAAGCTTCAGAGTGACACTTGCGTAGGATCTGTTCCTGTTCATGCTCAGGTACACAACGTCTGATAACACCATCTACTCGTTCTTCATAAAGGTGTGGGTCATCCTAGAAGTAATGTCTTAAATCATAGAAAAACTTTTTCTCTTGCTGGTATGTGAAACTAGGTGGTATAAGTTTAGCAACAATGTAATTAGCATAATCAGCATACCATGGAGTAGTACGAGAAGCATTTATGATAGCTAATTGTTCATCAGGAAAGCTATCATCAATAGGTAGTGGGTCATCAAGAACATTCTCTAACATAGACAAGTTATCTGCAACGGGGTTCTCAACTCCCTTTCTATCAATAATATGCAAATCAAATTCTTGTAGCAAGAGAACCCATCTAATAAGTCTAGGTTTAGCATCTTTCTTTTCCATAAGATATTTAATAGAAGCATGATCAGTGTGAACAGTTACTTTAGAATCAACAATATAAGGTCTGAACTTATCACAAGCAAATACAACAGCTAAAAATTCTTTTTCAGTAGTAGCATAATTTCTCTGGGCACTGTGTAGAGTTTTACTAGCATATTGGATAACATTTAATTTCTTATCAACTCTTTGTCCTAGAACAACACCTACTTCATAATCACTAGCATCACATATAATTTCAAAGGGTAAAATCCAATCAGGTGGCTGAACAATAGGTGCAGAAATCAATGCTTTCTTAAGTATTTCAAATGCCTCTTCACAATCATCATCAAAGACAAAAAAGAACATATTTTTGTAAGAGATTAGTTAGAGGCCTAGAAATTTTAGAGAAGTCCTTAATGAACCTCCTATAAAAACCGGCATGACAAAGGAAACTTCTTATACCTTTAATGTCCTTAGGACACGACATCTTTTCAATAGCATCAACTTTAGCTTTATCAACCTCAATACCTCTTTCAGAAATTTTATGCCCCAAGACAATGCCTTCATTAACCATAAAGTGGCACTTCTCCCAATTCAAGTCAAGATTAGTTTCCTCACATCTCTGCAAAACTCGATCAAGGTTGCTTAAGCAATGATCAAAAGAAGTTCCATATACGGAGAAATCATCCATGAAAACCTCAACAATCTTTTCACAAAAGTCAGAGAATATATCCATCATACATCTTTGAAAGGTAGCAAGTGCATTGCATAAACCAAAAGACATACGTCTATAAGCAAAGGTACCGAAAGGGCAAGTAAAAGTTGTCTTTTCTTGATCCTCTTTTGACATAGGTATTTGAGAGAAACCGAAATAACCATCTAGAAAGCAAAAATGTGTATGTTTGGATAATCTTTCTAGCATTTGATCAATAAAAGGTAAAGGGTAATGATCATTTTTAGTAGCTTTATTTAGTTTGCGGAAATCAATTACCATTCTATAACATGTTACAATTCTTTGCGGGATCAATTCATCTTTATCATTAGGAACAACGGTAATACCTCCCTTCTTAGGGACACAATGGACATGCACTACTAGGGAAATGCTTATAGGCAGACGCTTACTAGTAGCGAGGGTTTATACCCCTCACTACTGCTACTTACTAGTAGCGCGGGTTTTTACCCCTCGCTACTACTAAGTTGATAGTAGTAGCGCGGGTTTTTAACCCTCGCTACTACTAAGCGGTCTCTACCATGCCCCCCGAGACATGCCATAGTAGTAGTGAGGGGTATAAACCCGCGCTACTACTAAGTTGATAGTAGTAGCGCGGTTTTATACCCCTCGCTACTGCTAAGTACGAGGTAGGTGAAGTCGCCATATCCTTAGCCGAATCCCCATCTCCTCCCCCAAATCCCTTCTCTCTTCCGCCACTCTCTCCTCCCACTTTCCATATGCTCACATGGACCTCTTGCCCATGCGTCCCTCCTCCTCCGTGGCGCTGAATGAGGCCGCCGCCTCGCGCCATCGGTGTCTAGGAGCTCGCCGGTCTTCCACCGACGTCTAGGAGGCCGCCGCCCCGTGACACCACACCGGGGAACCTCACCACCGGTGACTAGCTCTGCTGCTCCCTCCATTACCTTCCTCTCTCCCTTGGTTTTCCTTTTATCTCTCTCCCTCTGGTTTGACTCACCCTCCCATGTCCACGCCCGTGCAGGTCATCGCCATGGACGATCCGGAGCTATCTGGCATGGTCGGGAAGAGGAGCCCGATGTCGTGGCCTGGCTCTTCCATAGAAAGGGGCCCTCTTCAACAGCCACCGCCGGATCTGGTCTTCCGCTGTCCGTTCATGCCTCTGGCGACGCCAACCGTCGCTAGATCAAACCACTACTGCCATTGACAACACGCACGGGATCGAGATTTTGTTTTTGTTTTTGAAAGTAATAGCTGTTGGGGAACGTAGTAATTTCAAAAATTTCCCTACGCACACGCAAGATCATGGTGATGCATAGCAACGAGAGGGGAGAGTAATGTCCACGTACCCTCGTAGACCGTAAGCGGAAGCGTTATGACAACACGGTTGATGTAGTCGTACGTCTTCACGATCCGACCGATCCAAGTACCGAACGTACGGCACCTCCGAGTTCAGCACACGTTCAGCTCGATGACGATCCCCGGACTCCGATCCAGCAAAGTGTCGGGGATGAGTTCCGTCAGCACGACGCCGTGGTGACGATGATGATGTTCTACCGGCGTAGGGCTTCGCCTAAACTCCGCGACGATATGACCGAGGTGGAATATGGTGGAGGGGGGCACCGCACACGGCTAAAGAACGATCACGTAGATCAACTTGTGTGTCACGGGGTGCCCCCTACACCCGTATATAAAGGAGCAAGGGGGGAGGAGGCCGGCCCTAGGAGGGGGCGCGCCAAGTGTGGAGTCCTACTAGGACTCCCTAGTCCTAGTAGGATTCCACCTCCCTTGTTGGAGTAGGAGAAGGGGAAAGAGGGGGAGAGGAAGAAGGAAAGGGGGGCTGCGCCCCTTGTCCAATTCGGACCAGAGGGGGGGCGCAGGCCTCCTTCCTTTTGGCCTCTCTCCTCTATTCCCGTATGGCCCAATAAGGCCCATATACTCCCCGGCGAACTCCCGTAACTCTCCGGTACTCCGAAAAATACCCGAATCACTCGAAAGCTTTCCGAACTCCGAATATAGTCGTCCAATATATCGGTCTTTATGTCTCGACCATTTCGAGACTCCTCGTCATCTCCCCGATCTCATCCGGGACTCCGAACTCCTTCGGTACATCAAAACTCATAAACTCATAATATAACTGTCATCGAAACCTTAAGCGTGCGGACCCTACGGGTTCGAGAACTATGTAGACATGACCTAGAACTATTCTTGGTAAATAACCAATAGCGGAACCTAGATGCCCATATTGGCTCCTACATATTTTACGAAGATCTTTATCGGTCAAACCGCATAACAACATACTTTGTTCCCTTTGTCATCGGCACGTTACTTGCCCGAGATTCGATCGTTGGTATCTAATACCTAGTTCAATCTCGTTACCGGCAAGTCTCTTTACTCGTTACATAATGCATCATTCCGCAACTAACTCATTAGCTACATTGCTTGCAAGGCTTATAGTGATGTGCATTACCGAGAGGGCCCAAAGATACCTCTCCGACAATCGGAGTGACAAAACCTAATCTCGAAATACGCCAACCCAACATGTACCTTTGGAGACACCTGTAGTACTCCTTTATAATCACCCAGTTACGTTGTGACATTTGGTAGCACCCAAAGTGTTCCTCCGGTAAACGGGAGTTGCATAATCTCATAGTTACAGGAACATGTATAAGTCATGAAGAAAGCAATAGCAACATACTAAACGATCAAGTGCTAAGCTAACGGAATGGGTCAAGTCAATCACATCATTCTCCTAATGATGTGATCCCGTTAATCAAATGACAACTCTTTTGTCCATGGTTAGGAAACATAACCATCTTTGATAAACGAGCTAGTCAAGTAGAGGCATACTAGTGACACTATGTTTGTCTATGTATTCACACTTGTATTATGTTTCCGGTTAATACAATTCTAGCATGAATAATAAACATTCATCATGATAAAAGGAAATAAATAATAACTTTATTATTGCCTCTAAGGCATATTTCCTTCAGTCTCCCACTTGCACTAGAGTCAATAATCTAGTTCACATCACCATGTGATTCATCACCAATATTCACATCTGTATGTAATTAATACCCATAGTTCACATCGTCATGTGATCAACACCCAAAAGAGTACTAAGGTATGATCATGTTTTGCTCGTGAGAGAAGTTTAGTCTACGGGTCTGTCACATTCAGAGCTGTATGTATTTTGCAAATATTCGATGTCTACAATGATCTGCATGGAGCTATTCTAGCTAATTGCTCCCACTTTCAATATGTATCCAGATTGAGACTTAGAGTCATCTGGATTGGTGTAAAAGCTTGCACCGATGTAACTTTTTACGACGGGCTCTTTTATCACCTCCATAATCGAGAAGTATTTCCTTGGTCCTCACTAAGGATATTCTTGACCGCTGTCCAGTGATCTACTATTAGATCAAAATTGTATTCCTTTGCCAAACACAGAGCAAGGTATACAATAGGTCTGGTTCACAGCATATCATACTTTATAGAACCTATGACTGAGGCATAGGGAATGACTTTTCATTCTCTTTCTATTTTCTGCCATAGTCGGGTTTTGAGTCTTACTCAACTTCACACCTTGCAACACAGGCAAGAACTCCTTCTTTTACTGTTCCATTTTGAACTATTTCAAAAAAATTATCAAGGTATGTACTCATTGAAAAATCTTCTCAAGCGTCTTGATCTATCTATATAGATCTTGATGCTCAATGTGTAAGTAGCTTCAACGAGGTCTTGCTTTGAAAAACTATTATTCAAGTATCCTTTCATGCTATCCAGAATTTCTATATCATTTCCAATCAACAATATGTCATCCACATATAATATTAGAAATGCTACAGAGCTCCCACTCACTTTCTTGTAAATACAAGCTTCTCCAAAAGTCTGTATAAAACCATATGCTTTGATCAACTCATCAAAGCGTATATTCCAACTCCGAGATTCTTGCACCAGTCCATTGATGGATCGCTGGAGCTTGCACATTTTGTTAGCACCTTTAGGATCGACAAAAACTTCTGGTTGCATCGTATACAACTCTTCTTTAAAGAATCCATTGAGGAAATCTCATCGTATTCAACACCTTGAACTTGTCGAAAACCTTTCGCAACAAGTCGAGCTTAGTAGATAGTAACACTACTATCAGTGTCCGTCTTCCTCTTGAAGATCCATTTATTTAACATGGCTTGCTGATCATCGAGCAAGTCAATCAAAGTCCATACTTTGTTCTCATACATGCATCATATCTCAGATTTTATGGCCTCAAGCCATTTCGTGGAATCTGGGCTCATCATTGCTTCCTCATAGTTCGTAGGTTCATCATGGTCTAGTAACATGACTTCCAGAACATGATTACCGTACCACTCTGGTGCGGATCTTACTCTGGTAGACCTAAAAGGTTCGGTAGAAACTTGATCTGAAGTTTCATGATCAATATCATTAGCTTCCTCACTGATTGGTGTAGTTGTCACAGGAACCGGTTCTTGTGATGAACTACTTCCCAATAAGGGAGCAGGTACAGTTACCTCATCAAGTTCCACTTTCCTCCCACTCACTTCTTTCGAGAGAAACTTCTTCTCTAGAAAAGATCCATCTTAGCAACGAATAACTTGCCTTCGGATCTGTGATAGAAGGTGTACCCAATAGTTACCTTTGGGTATTCTATGAAGATGCACTTCTCCGATTTGGGTTCGATCTTATCAGGTTGAAACTTTTTCACATAAGCTCGCAGCCCCAAAAATTTAAGAAATGACAACTTTGGTTTCTTGCCAAACCACAGTTCATAAGGCGTCGTCTCAACGGATTTTGATGGTGCCCTTTTAAAGTGAATGCAACTATCTCTAATGCATAACCCCAAAAAGATAGTGGTAAATCGGTAAGATACATCATAGATCGCACCATATACAATAAAGTGCGGTTATGACGTTCGGACACACCATTACACTGTGGTGTTCCATGTGGCGTGAGATGTGAAACTATTCCACATTGTTTTATATGAAGGCCAAACTCATAACTCAAATATTCTCCTCCACGATCAGATCGTAGAAACTTTATTTTCTTGTTACGATGATTCTCCACTTCACTCTAAAATTCTTTGAACCTTTCAAATGTTTCAGACTTGTGTTTCATTAAGTAGATATACTCATATCTGCTCAATTCATCTTGTGAAGGTCAGAAAATAACGATACCCGCCATGAGCATCAACACTCACTGGACCGTATACATCGATATGTATTATTTCCATCAAGTCAGTAGCTCGCTCCATTGTTCCGGAGAACGGAGTTTTAGTCATCTTGCCTAAAAGGCAAGGTACGCAAGCATCAAATGATTCATAACCAAATAATTCCGAAATCCATCTTTTATGGAGTTTCTTCATGCGCTTTACACCGATATGACCCAAACGACAGTGCCACAAATAAGTTGCACTATCATTATCAACTTTGTATCTTTTGGCATCAATATTATGAATATGTGTATCATTACGATCGAGATCCAACAAACTATTTTCATTGGGTGTATGACCATTGAAGGTTTTATTCATGTAAACAGAACAACAATTATTCTCTAACTTTAAATGAATAACCGTATTGCAATAGACATGATCAAATCATATTCATGCTCAACGCAAACGCCAAATAACATTTATTTAGGTTCAACACTAATCCCGAAAGTATAGGGAGTGTGCGATGATGATCATATCAATCTTGGAACCACTTCCAACACACATCGTCACTTCACCCTCAACTAGTTTCTGTTTATTCTGTAACTCCTGTTTCGAGTTACTAATCTTAGCAACCGAAGAAGTATCAAATACTCAGGGGCTACTATAAACACTAGTAAGGCACACATCAATAATTTGTATATCAAATATACCCTTGTTCACTCTGCCATCCTTCTTATCCACCAAATATTCAGGGTATTTCCGTTTCCAGTGACCATTTCCTTTGCAGTATAATCACTCAGTTTCAGGCTTTGGTCCAGCTTTGGGCTTCATCGCGGGAGTGACAACTTGCTTGTCATCTACTTGAAGTTTCCCTTTCTTTCCCTTTGCCCTTTTCTTGAAACTAGTGATCTTGTCAACCATCAACACTTGATGCTCTTTCTTGATTTCTACCTTCGTCGATTTCAACATCACGAAGAGCTCGGGAATCGTTTTCGTCATCCCTTGCATACTGTAGTTCATCACAAAGTTCTACTAACTTGGTGATGGTGACTAGAGAACTCTATCAATTACTATCTTATCTGGAAGATTAACTCCCACTTGATTCAAGCAATTGTAGTACCCAGACAATCTGAGCACATGCTCACTAGTTGAGCGATTCTCCTCCATCTTTTAGCTATAGAACTTGTTGGAGACTTCATATCTCTCAACTCGGGTATTTGCTGGAAATATTAAGTTCAATTCCTGGAACATCTCATATGGTCCATGACGTTCAAAACGTCTTTGAAGTCCCGATTCTAAGCCGTTAAGCATGGTGCACTAAACTATCAAGTAGTCATCATATTGAGCTAGCCATACGTTCATAACATCTGCATCTGCTCCTGCAATAGGTCTGTCACCTAGTGGTGCATTAAGGACATAATTCTTCTGTGCAGCAATGAGGATAAACCTCAGATCACGGATCCAATCCGCATCATTTCTACCAACATATTTCAACACAAATTTCTCTAGGAACATATCGAAACAAACATATGAAAGCAACAACGCAAGCTATTGATCTACAACATAATCTGCAAAATACTACCAGGACTAAGTTCATGATAAATTAAAGTTCAATTAATCATATTACTTAAGAACTCCCACTTAGACAGACATCTCTCTAGTCATCTAAGTGATCACGTGATCCAAATCAACTAAACCATGTCCGATCATCACGTGAGATGGAGTAGTTTCAATGATGAACATCACTATGTTGATCATATCTACTATATGATTCACGTTTGACCTTTCGGTCTCCGTGTTCCGAGGCCATATCTGTTATATGCTAGGCTCGTCAAGTTTAACCTGAGTATTCCGCGTGTGCAACTGTTTTGCACCCGTTGTATTTGAACGTAGAGCCTATCACACCCGATCATCACGTGGTGTCTCAGCACGAAGAACTTTCGCAACGGTGCATACTCAGGGAGAACACTTCTTGATAATTTAGTGAGAGATCATCTTAAAATGCTACCGTCAATCAAAGCAAGATAAGATGTATAAAAGATAAACATCACATGCAATCAATATAAGTGATATGATATGGCCATCATCATCTTGTGCTTGTGATCTCCATCTTCGAAGCACCGTCGTGATCACCATCGTCACCGGCGCGACACCTTGATCTCCATCGTAGCATCATTGTCGTTACGCCATCTATTGCTTCTACGACTATCGCTACCGTTTAGTGATAAAGTAAAGCAATTACAGGGCGTTTGCATTTCATACAATAAAGTGACAATCATATGGCTCCTGCCAGTTGCCGATAACATAGGTTACAAAACATGATCATCTCATACAATAAAATATAGCATCATGTCTTGACCATATCACATCATAACATGCCCTGCAAAAACAAGTTAGACGTCCTCTACTTTGTTGTTGCAAATTTTACGTGGCTGCTACGGGCTTTAGCAAGAACCGTTCTTACCTACGCATCAAAACCACAACGATAGTTCGTCAAGTTAATGCCGTTTTAACCTTCGCAAGGACCGGGCGTAGCCACACTCGATTCAGCTAAAGTGAGAGAGACAGACACCCGCCAGTCACCTTTAAGCACGAGTGCTCGTAATGGTGAAACCAGTCTCGCGTAAGCGTACGCGTAATGTCGGTCCGGGCCGCTTCATCTCACAATACCGCTGAGCCAAAGTATGACATGCTGGTAAGCAGTATGACTTGTATCGCCCACAACTCACTTGTGTTCTACTCGTGCATATGACATCTACGCATAAAACCAGGCTCGGATGCCACTGTTGGGGAACGTAGTAATTTCAAAAATTTCCCTACGCACACGCAAGATCATGGTGATGCATAGCAACGAGAGGGGAGAGTAATGTCCACGTACCCTCGTAGACCATAAGCGGAAGCGTTATGACAACGCGGTTGATGTAGTCGTACGTCTTCACGATCCGACCGATCCAAGTACCGAACGTACGGCACCTCCGAGTTCAGCACACGTTCAGCTCGATGACGATCCCCGGACTCCGATCCAGCAAAGTGTCGGGGATGAGTTCCGTCAGCACGACGGCGTGGTGACGATGATGATGTTCTACCGGCGCAGGGCTTCGCCAAAACTCCGCGACGATATGACCGAGGTGGAATATGGTGGAGGGGGGCACCGCACACGGCTAAGGAACGATCACGTAGATCAACTTGTGTGTCATGGGGTGCCCCCTACCCCCGTATATAAAGGAGCAAGGGGGGAGGAGGCCGGCCCTAGGAGGGGGCGCGCCAAGTGTGGAGTCCTACTAGGACTCCCTAGTCCTAGTAGCATTCCACCTCCCTTGTTGGAGTAGGAGAAGGGGAAAGAGGGGGAGAGGAAGAAGGAAAGGGGGGCTGCGCCCTTTGTCCAATTCGGACCAGAGGGGGGGGGGCGCAGGCCTCCTTCCTTTTGGCCTCTCTCCTCTATTCCCGTATGGCCCAATAAGGCCCATATACTCCCCGGCGAATTCCCGTAACTCTCCGGTACTCCAAAAAATACCCGAATCACTCGGAACCTTTCCGAACTCCGAATATAGTCGTCCAATATATCGATCTTTACGTCTCGACCATTTCGAGACTCCTCGTCATGTCCCCGATCTCATCCGGGACTCCGAACTCCTTCGGTACATCAAAACTCATAAACTCATAATATAACTGTCATCGAAACCTTAAGCGTGCGGACCCTACGGGTTCGAGAACTATGTAGACATGACCTAGAACTATTCTTGGTCAATAACCAATAGCGGAACCTGGATGCCCATATTGGCTCCTACATATTCTACGAAGATCTTTATCGGTCAAACCGCATAACAACATACTTTGTTCCCTTTGTCATCGGTCTGTTACTTGCCCGAGATTCGATCATCGGTATCTAATACCTAGTTCAATCTCGTTACCGGCAAGTCTCTTTACTCGTTACGTAATGCATCATTCCGCAACTAACTCATTAGCTACATTGCTTGCAAGGCTTATAGTGATGTGCATTACCGAGAGGGCCCAGAGATACCTCTCCGACAATCGGAGTGACAAAACCTAATCTCGAAATACGCCAACCCAACATGTACCTTTGGAGACACCTGTAGTACTCCTTTATAATCACCCAGTTATGTTGTGACGTTTGGTAGCACCCAAAGTGTTCCTCCGGTAAACGGGAGTTGCATAATCTCATAGTTACAGGAACATGTATAAGTCATGAAGAAAGCAATAACAACATACTAAACGATCAAGTGCTAAGCTAACGGAATGGGTCAAGTCAATCACATCATTCTCCTAATGATGTGATCCCGTTAATCAAATGACAACTCTTTTGTCCATGGTTAGGAAACATAACCATCTTTGATAAACGAGCTAGTCAAGTAGAGGCATAATAGTGACACTATGTTTGTCTATGTATTCACACATGTATTATGTTTCTGGTTAATACAATTCTAGCATGAATAAAAAACATTTATCATGATATAAGGAAATAAATAATAACTTTATTATTGCCTCTAGGGCATATTTCCTTCAATAGCAGTAGCGCGGGGTATATGGCACGCTACAGATAATTAGTAGCAGCGCTATCTGCAATGCATGCTACAGCTAACCATGTATAGCAGTAGCGTGTGTCAAAACGCGCTACTGCTACAAGTTAGCTGTGGCGACGTATCAGTAGTGCGGGCACCCGCACTACTGATACACCCTAAACCCGCCCTGCTGCTAGGCTTTTCCCTAGTAGTGGGACTTACCCACTAACTATTAGCAACGGGATAGATTATACCTGCCTCCAGAAGCTTTAGTATTTCTTTACTTACCACTTCTTTCATCTTAGGATTTAACCTGCGTTGGTGATCAACAATCGGTTTAGCGTCTTTCTCCAATTCTATTTTGTGTTGGCATAAAGTGGGACTAATGCCCTTAAGATCATCAAGAGTATATCCAATACCAGCACGGTGCTTCTTCAAAGTTTTCAATAATTTCTCTTCTTCTTGCTCTGAAAGATTAGCACTAATAATAACATGATATATCTTCTTTTCATCAAGATAAGCATATTTAAGAGTACCAAGTAATGGTTTAAGCTCAAACACGGGATCACCCTTGGATGGAGGAGGATCCCCTAGGATTTCAACAGGCAAGTTGTGTTTCAAAATAGGTCCCTATTTAAAGAATACTTCATCTATTTTCCTTCTTTCGTTCATAAACATATCATTTTCATGGTCTAGCAAATATTGTTCTAAAGGGTCATTAGGAGTCACAACAATAGAGGCAAGACCAATAATTTCATCTTTACTAGGTAGTTCTTTATCATGGGGTTGTCTATGGAATTTAGCAAAATTAAACTCATGAGACATATCCCCCAATCCAATAGTAACAATATCCTTTTTGCACTCTATCCTAGCATTACCAGTATTCAAGAAGGGTCTACCAAATATAATGGGACAAAAGTTATCTTGTGGGGAACCAAGAACAATAAAATCAACAGGATATTTGACTTTCCCACACAAGACTTCAACATCTCTAACAATCCCAACTGGTGAAATAGTATCTCTATTGGCAAGCTTAATTGTAACATCAATTTCTTCTATCTCAGCAGGTGCAATATCATGCATAATTTCTTTGTATAAGGAATGGGGTATTGCACTTGAACTAGCACCCATATCACATAAGCCATGATAGCAATGATCTCCTATTTTAACAGAAATAACATGCATGCTTACAACAGGTCTATGTTTATTTAGTATTAGGTCTAGCAATTCTAGCAGCTTCATCACAGAAGTAAATAACATGCCCATCAATATTATCGGCCAAGAGATCTTTAACCACAACAATACTAGGTTCAACTTTAATTTTCTCAGGGGGTGTAGGTGTTCTAGTATTACTCTTACAAACCATAGTTGAAGCTTTAGCATGATCCTTTATTCTAACAGGAAAAGTGGTTTCTCAATATAAGCAGTAGGAACAACAGGATCAACATTATAAGTGATAGTCTTTTCTTCAACTTTAATAGGTGAAACTACTTTTACTTCAATGGGAGGATTATATTTAAACCACTTCTCCTTAGGGATATCAACATGAGTAGCAAAGCATTCACAGAAAGAAGCTACTATCTCAGAGTCAAGTCCATATTTAGTGCTAAATTCATAGAAAACATCGGTATCCATAAAATATTTAACACAATCAAACTTAGGTGTTATACCTGACTCATTACCTTCATCGAGATCCCAATCTTAAAAGTTGCGTTTAATTCTTTCTAATAAATCCCATTTGAGTTCAATAGCTTTCATCATAAAAGAGCCAGTACAAAAGTATCGAGCATGGAGCGATTATTGAGAGAAAGCCGAGCATAAATTTTTTTGAATAATAATTTCTCTCGAGGGGTCATGATTGGGGCATGAATATAACATTTACTTAAGCCTCCCCAAGCTTGAGCGATGCTTTCTCCTTCACGAGGCCAAAAATTATATATATAATTGTGATCACGATGAACAAGATGCGTATGATAAAACTTCTTATGAAATTCCAATTTCAATCGGTTGTAGTTCCATGATCCCATATCATCACATATCCTAAACCATGTCAATTCCTTTCCCTTCAAAGATAAAGGGAAGACCTTCTTCTTGATAACATCCTGGGGCATACCTGCAAGCTTAAATAACCCACAAACTCTATCCACATAGTTTAGGTGTAAATCAGGATGCAATGTTCCATCTCCTGTAAAAGGATTAGCTAGCAGTTTCTCTATCATACCCAAAGGAATTTAAAAGTAAACATTTTAAGTAGGTTCAGTAGGTTGAGGAGAAACTCTTTGATCTACTGGTCGGGGTGAAGATACCCCAAACAAGCCCCTCAAAGGATTACTTTCCATAGTAACAAGTGACAGTAAATTTCAGCACACTATATAAATTTTTCCTTACCAAATTCCACCTACCAAAGGCACTTCACTCCCCGGCAACGGCGCCAGAAAAGAGTCTTGATGACCCGCTAGTGTAGGGGATCTATCGTAGTCCTTTCGATAAGTAAGAGTGTCGAACCCAACGAGGAGCAGAAGGAAATGACAAGCGGTTTTCAGTAAGGTATTCTCTGCAAGCACTGAAATTATCGGTAACAGATAGTTTTATGATAATGCAATTTGTAACGGGTACCAAGTAATTAATGAAAGTAAATAAGGTGCAGCAAGATGGCCCAATCCTTTTTATAGCAAAGGACAATCCTGGACAAACTCTTATATGAAGGAAAACGCTCCCGACGACACATGGGAATTATCGTCAAGCTAGTTTTCATCACGTTCATATGATTCGCGTTCGTTACTTTGATAATTTGGTATGTGGGTGGACCGGTGCTTGGGTACTGCCCTTTCTTGGACAAGCATCCCACTTATGATTAACCCCTATTGCAATCATCGGCGACTACAAAAGAAGTATTAAGGTAAAGCTAACCATAGGATGAAACATATGGATCCAAATCAGCCCCTTACGAAGCAACTCATAAACTAGGGTTTAAGCTTCTGTCACTCTAGCAACCCATCATCTACTTATTACTTCCCAATGCCTTCCTCTAGGCCCAAACAATGGTGAAGTTTCATGTAGTCGATGTTCACATAACACCACTAGAGGAGAGACAACATACATCTCATCAAAATATCGAACGAATACCAAATTCACATGACTACTTATAGCGAGACTTCTCCCATGTCCTCAGGAACAAACGTAACTACTCACAAATCATATTCATGTTCATAATCAGAGGAGTATTAATATGCATAAAGGATCTGAACATATGATCTTCCACCAAATAAACCAACTAGCATCAACTACAAGGAGTAATCAACACTACTAGCAACCTACAGGTACCAATCTAAGGTTTTGAGACAAAGATTGGATACAAGAGATGAACTAGGGTTTGAGAGGAGATGGTGCTTGTGAAGATGTTGATGGAGATTAACCCCCTCCTGCTGAGAGGATCGATGGTGATAACGATAGTGATGATTTCCCCCTCCCAGAGGGCTGTTTCCCCGGCAGAACAGCTCCGCCGGAGCCCTAGATTGGTTCCGCCAAGGTTCCGCCTCGTGGCGGCGGTGTTTCGTCCCGAAAGCTTTCTTCTGATTTTTTCCAGGGTGAAAGACTTCATATAGCAGAAGATGGGCACCGGAGGCCTACCAGGGGGCCCACGAGGCAGGGGCACGCCCAGGGGGGTAGGGCGCGCCCCCCACCCTCGTGGATGGTGGGTGGCCCCCTCTGGTTGATCCTTTCGCCAGTATTTTTTATTAATTCCAAAAACTGCCTCCATGAAGTTTCATGACTTTTGGAGCTGTGCATAATAGGTCTCTAATATTTGCTCCTTTTCCAGCCCAGAATTCCAGCTGCCGGCATTCTCCCTCTTCATGTAAACCTTGTAAAATAAGAGAGAATAAGCATAAGTATTGTGACATAATGTGTAATAACTGCCCATAATGCAATAAATATCGATATAAAAGCATGATGTAAAATGGACGTATCAGTGCTCTGTCGCCACTCTGTCCACGTCTTCAATGCGGCCCTTCTTGCTTCACCCTAGCATTTCATTAATCTGGAGAGTGTTCCTCCTGCCATTCGCTCTTTGTGCGGACGCGTATGTCACCTTTATCTATTGGTTGTTGTCATGTCCCACAAGTGTGTTTCTCTGCTCGCCAACTACATGAGGCGAGCGAAGACACAACGGAGTTGCAGATTAGGTACTTGGGTCACGGACCAACAAAATCAACTTACCGGAGCTCCTGATTCATCTTTGCCACTTATCATTCAATTTTTGAATGTGGATTCTGCTATTCTATTTCATATAGTCTACATCTACATGGATGCATCAACTGTGCTCCATAAATATGGATACAAAGTGTTTGGTGTAATTTTCTTTGATAATTTTGTGTTGCCATTTCTCCCATTCAGCATATTTTAGAATTTATAATGGCCAATACCTATCCATCAAAGTACAAGTTCATTCTCAAGTGTTGCAATTTGTATGCTCAAACAAAATGACGTCTGCGTGGGTGTCCGGATCAAGCACCACGCCTAATCCTTCATAAGTTCAGGTGATATGGCAACTACCCCTTTGAATTATATAAAGATCAATGTCGATGCAAGTTTTGTGGAGAGCATTAGTGCAGCGAGTGTGGGGGTGGCGGCAAGGGACTCTTCTGGGAGGGTCATAGTCTCCTCCTAGGATTTCATTGGAATTTGTAAAAGCGTGGAGGAGGCAGAGCTCCGTGCTTGCATTGCCGGTCTTTATATAGGTATTACTCTACAAAATCCTATAATCTTAGAGACTGACTATGCATTTGTGGTGGCGACCCTAGAAAATGAAAATTTTGACAGATCATCATTGGTGGATTTGAAGAAGGAAGCGATGAGTACCTCCAAGCTTAAGATTTCGGTCAGTCTTAAGATCTCGAAGATCAATCGCTCGGACAATGTGGTGGCCCGTATGATTGCTAAATTTAGCTTTGATAATAGATCAGATGGTATCTTAGTTAGTGGTGTTCCGCCCTGCGTGGTGAATTTTGTAATAAGTGATTGTAATAACTACGTTGGTTAATTAATATATGAGGTGGTTTTTAAAAAAACGACGTCTGCATGAAATTTGGATCTCGTAATCTTAAATGGTTTGGATTCCAGTAGTAAGTTCTTTATGTACGTACCCTCTACTGGAATTAACACTTTTTGTTGTATAAATTTAGCTCTATAGGGGCGCATGAATTGTACCAATGAAGAACTTAGTACAGAGGAAATTAGAATATACTAAAGTTTGAAGGAGCTGCCTTGTTCTGAAATTGTTGCTCTTGTTGGATTGTTTTGTGTCATACCTAAATCAAAATTCTAATATTAGCATATAATTGGGTGGACCATATTCTTGATTGGGGGTCGTATCTAGAGGACCAGTAATACTTCACTTATACTTGTGGTCTGGTCTACTTGAGCCGGTGCATAACAAGTGCTTCTTTGTTTTTATCCTTTATTAATATATTTATTGTTTGGAAGGACGAGGTTGCATATTATTCTACATGACCCCTTTGTTGAATACAATCAACATGCTACATCGATTGTTGTTTGCTGCAATACTTACACACACTTTATGCATGTTTCTTAGAGCTACTATGATTTTCCGGTGCAAATATGCGCATTCTGGTTTACTTAATTATGATGTCTTAAAATCCTCACTTTTATAATACTTGTTCTTGCTAAAGTTTACAGCCATAGCTGGATTATCCTAATCATTTGTACTACACAAGTTACACCAATAACCATGTTTTTCTATGCACGTATCTCCTTAGGATTACTGATCTGAATAATGTAAGCTCAGTTAAGGTAGGCGATAAAGTTGTTTTGTGTACTCAAATAAAGAATCATTCGCAAAACAGTGGGTCATTCACTTGTGATGATGAATACTTTTTCCATCAGATTGTTGTCCATAAAGAATTATGTACTGGAACATTAGCAACTCACTTTCTACACTTTTAGAAAGGAAGTTAAATTTTGGTATTCTTGTTTTGAAAAATTTGGATTCCTCATCAAATACTATTATGCCAAAAGGGACAGCGAGGTTGGACATTCGAACATACAACTACAATGGGATGGAACATGGCTATGAATATATCAAATGCTTTTGGGATAACATATAATCGAAGCACAACACATTTAAAGTTACTTCCCAGCTTCCTTAAGCATCAAACTGATATTTGCACAACAAGTAGTAAGGCTAGGATTGGGTAGTAGGATTCGAACAACTGGATAAGCTAGATCTACCCTATGCAAGGATTTTAGCAATCATCACATGCACAATTTCATCAGGGAGAGACCATACAAACCTCTATTTTGCATGCAGTTTGTTAGTTGAGGTAAGCATAACCTGATGCTTACATTTCAGATTTAGGTCTAGGTTTAATTATTCTTTGGCCTACTTCCTGCTTTTCCTGTGTAGTCTTTGTAACATGGTGCCAGAAGGGTGTGTGTACTCTGAATTACTTGTTCTTTACGCAGAAGAAAATGTATTTAGATTGTTTCTGGCCTTGAGATTATTTATATCTTCAACATCCAAGTGACTGGCTTGCAGGATGCTATTTTTAGCAATGAAGGAACCGTTTCTGTGGTGCATGCTAATAGATATTTACTTCTGACATAAGGAATCCATGTAAACTTTCTAACTCTTATATTGAAACTAAAGTTACCTTCTTCGCCTTAGTGTAGCACCATCCGTATGTCGCTGTTGGAAGATATGCTTGTTGGGGAACGTAGCAGAAATTCAAAATTTTCCTACGTGTCACCAAGATCTATCTATGGAGAAACCAGCAACGAGGGGAAGGAGAGTCCATCTACATACCCTTGTAGATCGCTAAGCGGAAGCGGTCAAGAGAACGGGGTTGAAGGAGTCGTACTCGTCGTGATCCAAATCACCGGAGATCCTAGTGCCGAACGGACGGCACCTCCGCGTTCAACACACGTACATCCCGGTGACGTATCCCAAGCCTTGATCCAGCAAGGAGAGAGGTAGAGGTTGAGGAAGACTCCATCCAGCAGCACCACAATGGCATGGTGGTGATGGAGGAGCGTGGCAATCCTGCAGGGCTTCGCCAAGCACCACGGGAGAAGAGGAGAACTTGGGAGAGGGGGAGGGCTGCGCCAGAACTTGGGTGCGGCTGCCCTCCCACCCCTCCACTGTTTATAGGTGGGGGGACAGGGGGCCGGCCCCCCTAGATCTCATCTAGGGTTGGGGCGGCGGCCAAGGGGGGAGGAGTGCCTCCCAAGTCAAGTGGAGGCCCTCCCCCTTAGGGTTTCCCCTCTCCCATGCGCATGGGCCTTGGGGGGGCTCGTGCCCCTGGCCCATTAAGGCTAGGGCGCCCCCTACAGCCCATGCTGATGTATTAGACGTGGTGGAACTATTTCCGGACCTCCGGAATCCTCCGGGACCTTCCCGGTACAATACCGGAAAAACCCGAACTTTTCCCGGAACCCAAACAACAACTTTCCATATATAAATCTTTACATCCGGACCATTCCGGAACTCCTCGTGACGTCCGGGATCTCATCCGGGACTCCGAACAACATTCATTAACCACATACAAACTTCCTTTATAACCCTAGCGTCATCGAACCTTAAGTGTGTAGACCCTACGGGTTCGGGAACCATGCAGACATGACCGAGACGTTCTCCGGTCAATAACCAACAGCGGGATCTGGATACCCATGTTGGCTCCCACATGTTCCACGATGATCTCATCGGATGAACCATGATGTCAAGGACTCAATCAATCCCGTATACAATTCCCTTTGTCTAACGGTATTGTACTTGCCCGAGATTCGATCGTCGGTATACCGATACCTTGTTAAATCTCGTTACCGGCAAGTCTCTTTACTCGTTCCGTAACACATCATCCCATGATCAACCCCTTGGTCACATTGTGCACATTATGATGGTGTCCTACCGAGTGGGCCCAAGAGATACCTCTCCGTCAACCGGAGTGACAAATCCCAGTCTCGATTCGTGCTAACCCAACAGACACTTTCGGAGATACCTGTAGTGCACCTTTATAGCCACCCAGTTACGTTGTGACGTTTGGTACACCAAAGCATCCCTCGGTATCCGGGAGTTGCACAATCTCATGGTCTAAGGAAATGATACTTGACATTAGAAAAGATTTAGCATACGAACTACGATCTTTGTGCTAGGCTTAGGATTGGGTCTTGTCCATCACATCATTCTCCTAATGATGTGATCCCGTTATCAACGACATCCAATGTCCATGGTGAGGAAACCGTAACCATCTATTGATCAATGAGCTAGTCAATCATAGGCTTACTAGGGACATGGTGTTGTCTATGTACCCACACATGTATCTGAGTTTCCTATCAATACAATTATAGCATGGATAATAAACGATTATCATGAACAAGGAAATATAATAATAACTAATTTATTATTGCCTCTACGGCATATTTCCAACAGTCTCCCACTTGCACTAGAGTCAATAATCTAGTTCACCTCGCCATGTGATTAACACTGACAGGTCACATCGCCATGTGACCAACATCCAAAGAGTTTACTAGTGTCACTAAACTAGTTCACATCACCATGTGATTAAGACTCAATGAGTTATGGGGTTTGATCATGTTTTGCTTGTGAGAGAGGTTTTAGTCAACGGGTCTGCAGTATCCAGATCCGTATGTACTTCGCAATTCTCTATGTCATATTGTAAATGCTGCTTCCACACTCCACTTGGAGCTATTCCAAATGGTTGATCCACTATACGTATCCGGTTTGCTACTCAGAGTCATTCGAATAGGTGTTAAAGCTTGCATCGACGTAACCCTTTACGCCGAACTCTTTATCACCTCCATAATCAAGAAACATGTCCTATTTACTTCAAGGACAATTTTGACCACTGTCCAATGATCCATTCCTGGATCATTCTTGTACCCCTTGACTGACATGGCAAGGCACACTTCCGGTGTGGTACACAACATAGCATACTATAGAGCCTACGTCTGAAGCATAGGGGACGACCTTCGTCCTTTCTCTATCTTCTGCCGTGGTCGAGCTTTAACTCTTAACTTCATACCTTACTACTCAGGCAAGAACTCCTTCTTTGACTGATCCATCTTGAACACCTTCAAGATCATGTCAAGGTATCTGCTCATTTGAAAGTACCATTGAGCGGTTTTTGATCTATCCTCATTAATCTTGATGCTCAATGTTCAAGCAGCTTAATCCACGTTTTCTATTGAAAAACACTTTTCAAATAACCCTATATGCTTTCCAGAAATTCTACATCATTTCTGATCAACAATATGTCAACAACATATACTCATCAGAAATTCTATAGTGCTCCCACTCACTTCTTTGGAAATACAAGTTTCTCATAAACTTTGTATAAACCCAAAATCTTTGATCATCTCATCAAAGCATACATTCCAACTCCGAGATGCTTACTCCAGTCCTTAGAAGGATTGCTGGAGTTTTGCATATTTGTTAGCGTTCTTCAGGATTGTCAAAACCTTCTGGTTGTATCACATACAACCTTTCCTCAAGAAAAATGTCGAGGAAACAATGTTTTGACATTCTATCTGCAAGATTTCATAAATAATGCAGTAACTGCTAATCCAATTCCAACAGACTCTTAGCATCGCTACGAGTGAGAAAGCCTCACCATAGTCAACTCCTTGAACTTGTCCGAAAACATCTTAACGACAAGTCGAGCTTTCTTAATGGTGATTCTTACCATCATTGTCTGTCTTCCTTTTAAAATCCATCTATACCCGACGGCCTTACGACCATCAAGTATTTCTTCCAAAGTCATGGATCCTTTCTCGGATTTTATGGCCTCGAGCCATTCGTCGGAATCCGGGCCCACCATCGCTTCTCCATGGCTCGTAGGTTCATTGTTGTCTAGCAACATGACCTCTAAGACAGGATTGCGTACCACTCTGAAGTAGTAAGCATCCTTGTCGACCTACGAGGTACGGTAGTGACTTGATCCGAAACTTCATGATCACTATCATAAGCTTCTACTTCAATTGGTGTAGGCGCCACAGGAACAACTTCCTGTGCCCTGCTACACACTAGTTGAAGTGACGGTTCAATAACCTCATCAAGTCTCCACCATCCTCCCACTCAATTCTTTCGAGAGAAACTTTTCCTCGAGAAAGGACCCGTTTCTAGAAACAATTACTTTTGCTTCCGGATCTGAGATAGGAGGTATATCCAACTGTTTTGGGTGTCCTATGAAGATGCATTTTTATCCCCTTTGGGTTCGAGCTCATCAACCTGAAACTTTTTCACATAAGCATCGCAGCCCCAAAATTTTAAGAAACGGCAACTTAGGTTTCTCCAAACCATAGTTCAAACGATGTCGTCTCAACGGAATTACGTGGTGCCCTATTAAAGTGAGTGCGGTTGTCTCAATTGCCTAACCCATGAACGATAGTGGTAATTTGATAAGAGACATCATGGTACGCACCATATCCAATAGGGTGCAACTATGATGTTCAGACACACCATCACACTATGGTGTTCCAAGCGGTATTAATTGTGAAACAATTTCCATAGTGTCTTAGTTGCGTGACAAAGCTCGTAACTCAGATACTCATCTCTATGATCATATCATAGACATTTTATCCTCTTGTCACGATGATCTTTAACTTCACTCTGAAATTACTTGAACCATTCAATAATTCAGACTTGTGTTTCATCAAGTAAATATACTGAACATCTACTCGAATCATCTGTGAAGTAAGAACATAACGATATTCACTGCATGCCTCAGCACTCATTGGACTGCACACATCAAAATGTGTTACTTCCAACAAGTTGCTATCTTGTTCCATCTTACTGAAACCGAGGCTTTTCAGTCATCTTGCCCATGTGGTATGATTTGCATATTTCAAGTGATTCAAAATCAAGTGAGTCCAAACGATCCATCTGTATGGAGTTTCTTCATGCGTATACACCAATAGACATGGTTCGCATGTCTCAAACTTTTCAAAAACGAGTGAGTCCAAAGATCCATCAACATGGAGCTTCTTCATGAGTTTTACACCAATATGACTTACATGGCAGTGCCACAACTAAGTGGTACTATCATTACTATCTTATATCTTTTGGCATGAAAATGTGTATCACTGCGATCGAGATTCAATAAACCATTCCTTTTAGGTGCAATACCATTGAAGGTATTATTCAAATAAACAGAGTAACCATTATTCTCCTTAAATGAATAACCGTATTGCGATAGACATAAATCCAATCATGTCTATGCTCAACGCAAACACCAAATAACAATTATTTTAACACCAATCTCGATGGTAGAGGGAGCGTGCGATGCTTGATCACATCAACCTTGGAAACACTTCCAACACATATCGTCAGCTTACCTTTAGCTAGTCTCGGTTTATTCCGTAGCTTTTATTTCGAGTTACTAACACTTAGCAACCGAACCGGTATCTACTACCCTGGTGCTACTAGGAGTACTAGTAAAGTACACATTAACATGATGTATATCCAATATACTTCTATCGACCTTGCCAGCCTTCTTATCTACCAAGTATCTAGGGTAATCCTGTTCCAGTGGCTGTTCCCCTTATTACAGAAGCACTTAGTCTCGGGTTTAGGTTCAACCTTGGGTTTCTTCACTGGAGCGGCAGCTGATTTGTCGTTTCATGAAGTATCCCTTCTTGCTCTTGCCCTTCTTGAAACTAGTGGTTTCACCAACCATCAACAATTGATGCTCCTTCTTTATTTCTACTTTCGCGGTGTCAAACATCGTGAATACCTCAAGGATCATCATATTTATCCCTGATATGTTATAGTTCATCACGAAGCTCTAGCAGCTTGGTGGCAATGACTTTGGAGAAACATCACTATCTCATCTGGAAGATCAACTCCCACTCGATTCAAGTGATTGTTGCACTCAGACAATCTGAGCACAAGCTCAATCATTGAGCTTTTCTCCCTTAGTTTGCAGGCTAAGAAAATCGTCGGAGGTCTTATACCTCTTGATGTGGGCACGAGCCTGAAATCCCAATTTCAGCCCTCGAAACATCTCATATGTTCCGCGACGTTTCAAAAACGTCTTTGGTGCCTCAACTCTAAACCGTTTAACTGAACTATCACATAGTTATCAAAACGTGCATGTCCGATGTTCGCAACATCCACAGATGATGTTTGGGGTTCAGCACACTGAGCGGTGCATTAAGGACATAAGCTTTCTACTGTCCGCATAATCGCTACTGTCAACTTTCAACTACATTTTCTCTAGGAACATATCTAAAATAGTAGAACTAAAGCGCGAGGTATGACATAATTTGCAAAGGGTTTTTGACTATGTTCAGGATAATTAAGTTCATCTTATGAACTCCCACTCAGATAGACATCCCTCTAGTCATCCAAGTGATTACATGATCCGAGTCAACTAGGCCGTGTCCGATCATCATGTGAGACGGACTAGTCATCATCGATGAACATCTTCATGTTGATTGTATCCTCCATACGACTCATGCTCGAGCTTTCGGTCTCTTGTGTTCTGACACCATGTCTGTACATGCTAGGCTCGTCAAGTTAACCTAAGTGTTTCGCGTGTGTAAATCTGGCTTACACCCGTTGTATGTGAACGTAAGAATCTATCACACCCGATCATCATGTGATGCTTCGAAACGACGAACTTTTGCAATGGTGCACAGTTAGGGGGAACACTTTCTTGAAATTTTAATGAGGGATCATCTTATTTACTACCGTCGTTCTAAGCAAATAAGATGCATAAACATGGTAAACATCACATGCAATCAAATAGTGACATGATATGGCCAATATCATTTTGCTCCTTTTGATCTCCATCTTCGGGGCTCCATGATCATCATCGTCACCGGCATGACACCATGATCTCCATCATCATGATCTCCATCATCGTGTTTTCATGAAGTTGTCTCGCCAATAATTACTTCTACTACTATGGCTACCAGTTAGCAATAAAGTAAAGTAATTACATGGAGTTTTTTTAATGGCACGCAGGTCATATAATAAATAAAGACAACTCCTATGGCTCCTGTCGGTTGTCATACTCATCGACATGCAAGTCGTGATTCCTATTACAAGAACATGATCAATCTCATACATCACATATCATTCATCACATTCTTCTTGGCCATATCACATCACATAGCATACCCTGCAAAAACAAGTTAGACGTCCTCTAATTGTTGTTTGCATGTTTTACGTGGCTGCTATGGGTTTCTAGCAAGAACGTTTCTTACCTACGCAAAAACCACAACCTGATATGTCAATTGCTATTTACCCTTCATAAGGACCCTTTTCATCGAATCCGATCCGACTAAAGTGGGAGAGACTGGCACCCGCTAGCCACCTTATGCAACAAGTGCATGTCAGTCGGTGGAACCTGTCTCACGTAAGTGTACGTGTAAGGTCGGTCCGGGCCGCTTCATCCCACAATACCGTCGAAACAAGATTGGGCTAGTAACGGTAAGCATATTGAACAAAATCAACACCCACAACTACTTTGTGTTCTACTCGTGCAAAGAATCTACGCAATAGACCTAGCTCATGATGCCACTGTTGGGGAACGTAGCAGAAATTCAAAATTTTCCTACGTGTCACCAAGATCTATCTATGGAGAAACCAGCAACGAGGGGAAGGAGAGTGCATCTACATACCCTTGTAGATCTCTAAGCGGAAGCATTCAAGAGAACGGGGTTGAAGGAGTCGTACTCGTCGTGATCCAAATCACCGGAGATCCTAGTGCCGAACGGACGGCACCTCCGCGTTCAACACACGTACAACCCGGTGATGTCTCCCATGCCTTGATCCAGCAAGGAGAGAGGGAGTGGTTGAGGAAGACTCCATCCGGCAGCAGCACAACGGCGTGGTGGTGATGGAGGAGCGTGGCAATCCTGCAGGGCTTCGCCAAGCACCACGGGAGATGAGGAGAACTTGGGAGAGGGGAAGGGCTGCGCCAGAACTTGGGTGCGGCTGCCCTCCCACCACTCCACTATTTATAGGTGGAGGGAGAAGGGGGCCGGCCCCCCTAGATCTCATCTAGGGTTGGGGCGGCGGCCAAGGGGGGAGGAGTGCCTCCCAAGTCAAGCGGAGGCCCTCCCCCTTAGGGTTTCCCCTCTCCCATGCGCATGGGCCTTGGGGGGGCTGGTGCCCCTGGACCATTAAGGCTAGGGCACCCCCCCTACAGCCCATGCTGCTGTATTGGACGTGGTGGAACTATTTCCGCACCTCCGGACCCCTCCAGAATCCTCCGGAACCTTCTGGAAGCTTCCCGATACAATACCGGAAAAACCCGAACTTTTCCTGGAACCCGAACAACAACTTTCCATATATAAATCTTTACCTCCGGACCATTTCGGAACTCCTCGGGACGTCCGGGATCTCATCCGAGACTCCGAACAACATTTGGTAACCACATACAAACTTCCTTTATAACCCTAGCGTCATTGAACCTTAAGTGTGTAGACCCTACGGGTTCGGGAACCATGCAGACATGACCGAGACGTTCTCCGGTCAATAACCGACAGCGGGATCTGGATACCCATGTTGGCTCCCACATGTTCCACGATGATATCATCGGATGAACCACGATGTCAAGGACTCAATCAATCCTTTATACAATTCCCTTTGTCTAACGGTATTGTATTTGCCCGAGATTCTATCATCGGTATATCGATACCTTGTTCAATCTCGTTACCGGCAAGTCTCTTTACTCGTTCCGTAACACATCATCCCGTGATCAACCCCTTGGTCACATTGTGCACATTATGATGATGTCCTACCGAGTGGGCCCAAGAGATACCTCTCCGTCAACCGGAGTGACAAATCCCAGTCTCGATTCGTGCCAACCCAACATACACTTTGGGAGATACCTGTAGTGCACCTTTGTAGCCACCCAGTTACGTTGTGACGTTTGGTAACCCAAAGCATCCCTACGGTATCCGGGAGTTGCACAATCTCATGGTCTAAGGAAATGATACTTGACATTAGAAAAGCTTTAGCATACGAACTACGATCTTTGTGCTAGGCTTAGGATTGGGTCTTGTCCATCACATCATTCTCCTAATGATGTGATCCCGTTATCAACCACATCCAATGTCCATGGTTAGGAAACCGTAACCATCTATTGATCAACGAGCTAGTCAATCAGAGGCTTACTAGGGACATGGTGTTGTCTATGTACCCACACATGTATCTGAGTTTCCTATCAATACAATTATAGCATGGATAATAAACAATTATCATGAACAAGGAAATATAATAATAACTAATTTATTATTGCCTCTAGGGCATATTTCCAACAATGCTTCCGTGCTCATCTTTTCTACAATGTAGTGCAGACACACTACCTTGTCTAAAACTTTGATAACTGTTGTTTGAAGATTTAGCATCAATTGTTCTTTCATTGTCCCTGCAATGCAAAAGATGATGTCAGGCGGAAATGTTTTACCTACAATCGAAGATTTTTTTACCATTAATAGATCTGTTTTGTACTCATCTCTTCTACAATGTGAATTGAATGTACAGGTTCTGGAAAAGTTGGCACTTCTTGTTTAACGATTTAGCATATGTTGTTCTTTCCAGGCTCCTATAGTTTAAATGGTGTTGCGAGGCCATGATGCATGGCTGAAACTAAAGATTTCCCCCAAAATTGTTTGGGATGACCTTTGTTAATTCTTCTGTCATAATAGTTTAGTTCTTGCATATTTTTTTCTGTTATACATTATCTAATTTCAGATGATCACTAACTTCACTTATTTGTGTTGCACCTACAAAAATTTTGCCCTAGAAAGATTTGCATGCTATTTGATTGCCTCTGAAAGTGCTCTGTCTCAAAGTTGTTTCTTAGCGACTCTGCTCTCTCGACTCGAGTCATTCTACTTCAGTTTGAAAGTTGACTGATATAATTGCATGTTTAATTTAAGTTTCCTGAAACGCAAAACTCCAAGGCTCGCCAAAATGTATTGTTTGGTCGAGAAATAGGAACATGAAGACTTTGTTGATGAATACTTAGTTTTTTATCGGTTATAATGGAGCAAGCGCAGCAAAGCACGCCTTTCCCTTCTAGTCGGTTACAATTACTATATTTGCACGTAAAACTGGATTAGTGACAGAACACCCATGATATGACCAAGTAACATGGAAGTATATTGTATGTGCAAGTAGATGGTCGTTCTCATCACCATCGCTAATCGTTGAGGTGCATCATCCATGTCAGATGTTTCTAATTGAAGAAATCCCCTATATCACTAAGCTCCCTGGGGAAAAATCGTCCAGGAGAGATCCAAGCGATCGATTGCCTTGTGCGATCAATTTTGACCGGGTCTTCGTGTGTACAACCTACATCTGGTGAGGTGGCAGGTCTGTGGGCCTTTTTTATTAGGGGCGGTTGGCAAGAGCATGGGTTGTCGGTGGCTGGCAAAGGCGGTATCTTCTGGTTAAATGAGGTTTTCTCTGGTCAAAGCGTCGTGGCAGTTGCGAGGGGTTGCGAAGCACGTGGCAGTCGGAGGTAGTGTGGTCGTGCGGGCATTGCGGTCATCTATAGGGGATGGGCGGCTTTTGGGAGGCATTTGGGTCACCCCCGTTGGGTGCGCCGCTGTTGGATCTTGCTTGCGGGTATCCGCCAGGGAGGTCGTCGCCGTGTTGACGCTCAAAAGTGGCACGATCATAAAGAGTATCTTGAAGGTATGTCAAGATTAATTCAAACTTATTATTAAAAGTCATCATGGGATGGCTCTCTTCGAGAAGATCAAGATGGATATGAAGATGGTCTAAAACAGAGCTCAGATGCAAAAGTTATGACAAGATCAGAGATGCTCATGTTGACACAAGATTAAAGAATGGCTTCAAACCCTATTAAGATGGCCTCTTAGGGAAAAAGTTTCAACAAAAAGTTGTGCGTCTTGTCAAAACAATTGATTTTGATATAAAAAACATCTCAATCAGAGTTCGTATGCAAAAGTTAAAGCCAAAACAGTGTGTTGCAGAAGTCTACCCCGGAAGTTCCGAGCAACTTCCGGGCTAAACCGAAAGTTTGCACGCGGTGCGCCCTGTAAACTGAAATATCAACATTATTTGCAGATTTGCAGGCTCGAATTCAACCTCAAGATGACCTCAGATGAAAAAGTGATCAACTAATGAGTTTTTCTCCATTGCAAGATCTACAACATTGCTTTTGGGACCACTGCGATGTGAAGCCATATGCGAGATGCAGGAGTGGTGCAAGAGGGCTACTTGATGTAATTTTAGCCTAGAACTTCCGGGACTACCAGAAGTTCCGCCCCCCTAGTCCGAGTTAGGTTAACTTTTGATGTTTTGGAAAAGATTTGAGTCCTTTTCTTGTACGGAAAGTCCAGTCACCTCATATATATGTAAGAGGTGATGGCAAATTGAATAACAACACACAATTGATCTATCAATATATCACTTTTTACCTTTACCTTTATCTTCTCCCTTGTTCTTCTTCTTCCCTGTTCTTCATTCGTTCTTCGTGAAGGAGGGCAGTGATCCACGAGGCCCTAGGGGCGATCTGGTCGACCTAGGGCAGCCCATAGTTGCGCGCACCCTGACGGGGTCCCTCCCGGACGTGTGGGGTTTTGGGTCTACAAAAGCACTCGCCGGACTGCTTGCGTACCGCGCTTCCGGCCAGGTCTCCTTCAACATGAGCTGCGGTGCATCACCCTTGGCGTCGAGGGCACATGGTGACGTGTTCGTGTGCGAACAGACTTTTTGGCGACTCCACTGGGGACAAAGCTTCGAACGGTCTCCAGCCCGTTCGTACTACGAAGAGATCATCATCTAGGGTTTCCAGTCTACAAAGGTAATATGAATACCCAATCCCCTTGTGTAGATGCAAATATTTCATATAGTGTGTTACTAGATTGTTCAATGAGTATAGTCTATCGGCCAACCCTAGTTTTTTCAATCATGCATCTAACTACGTGCAAGGATCGACTCAAAGTAATTTACAAGCTTCAGCTTCTTATGATACTAGTATATACTACCATATATGGCACATACATGCATGTGGGGACATGTCATGTTGGACTCTTATCTTGGTCGCATTATCCAACTACCCACTGCCATGATTCTTATAAATTACACCCTTGTACTGAACCTTCGATCTTCATCTCTAGGTTGTACGTTAAGGATAAGGATAAGAGCATCTGTAGCCGGGTGCCTCAAACCCGCCTCAAATGGCCGGACGGGCTGCTCGGTAACTAACGATCATGAAAATTCGACCCAGACGGGCTCCTTAAACGAGCCTCAAACGGGCTGACTGGCACCCCTCATATCCGGCCCAAACATGGTGCGGATTGGGGCCTCGGGCGAATCCGCCACGTCAGACCCGCCAACCCCATCCACATTAAATTGCACCAAATCCACCAAACGCTTCCCCCTCCTCCCGCCTCCCTCCTACCTTTCCCGCGCACGAGACCTCGCCGGCCGCCACCCTTGGTCCCCATCCTCACCACCGGTCTTGATCCGCCACCTTAGATGTCGTCCAGCCTGTTCCTGACCACCGCGACGGAGACTGCGTCCGCCACATCGGTCGGCATCCCATCCTCGTCTCCGTCGTGCAAGGCAGAGAACGTCGCCCGGAGGATGCGGTAACGCCGCAGCGAGAGAGGGAAGCGGCAGCACAGGGAGATACCGACATGGAAAAGCAACTACCCCCTCCCCCCTCCATGCCCCGAACCCCGCACCCTATCCATCCAATCAACAAGCGAGACATCCGTCAAAATCGGACATTTATTTCATTTTGGCACATCTGGATTGTTGAACCATGATTTTCTTTGCTTTGTCTCGAACTGTTGAATTTGGACAATTTGTATCGTATGATCGACGTGCATGGGTTGCATGTATTTGATTCTCTACATTTGAGGTATGTGGATGTGCGACAACCCATATGAAGGGCCGGCGGGCGCTGTCCACGGACGCGCTCGTGGGCGTATAGGGGCCCGGACTTGCCAAGCTCGGTTGTAGATGCTCTAAGTAACAAGTGGATCACAATCTAAGTTTGAGATTATCTCCAATGTCTAACTAAACGGGCCTCATACGTCCCATCCTTCAGGATGAATAAGATCACATCTGGCAAATAATTATTTTTTGGTATCTGTTTTGGTCCTTACATTATATAAATATATTCTCATATATGTTAGTCAGAATATTAATAATACATATTCACAAAAAATATTATGAATGACGAATCTACTAACAATATTTTCAGTGAGCCAATTTTAAATAGTATTGCCACATACTGGGAGATAGCAGCAGAGAATGTAATTTACAAACACTTTAATGATATGCAGGCTATTAGAAGCAATAGAAAATGACAAAACTTCAAATTAAACTAGTAGGTGCATACATTTCGAGGACATGCATGAGAGATCCTTTTTTTATGAGATGTTATTGCAAGTAAAAGCTATTATACCCTTTTGGAACTTTTACCATGTCTCAAACCATGTACTTATATTTAGTTTGTAAGATTTGTATTTTTTTTCTTTCAAAAAACGATATATAAAAGAAGAAGACTTAAGGACGCCATTTTTGACTCACATGAGCATGTGGTCCCTAGAGCCAAAACAATGAAAATTGTTAGAGATTCCTATGTATAAGCTATTCTTGGTAAGCTAAAGATATTTCATCCTCTAAACTCTTGCTGAAGTCCAAAATTAACCCAGAACTGCAAATAACACTAGAACAGATTAGACTGTCACGCTGGTCATAGCACCACACTGGAGTAATCTTCTACAAGTGATGTTAAATGACAAAATTGACCGTCACTACTAGAATCAGCTACTTTGCCGACTTCCTCGGCAAAGATCTAAAATAACTCGGCAAAAATTTGTTTGCCACGTGCGGTACTTTGCAAAAAAAATACTCAATAGAACACATTGGCAATAGTTAACTTTGCCGAATTTTTATACCAAGAACTCGAGAATACTCATAGAGTCTTTCTCGAGTTTCCAAAAAGGAGAACTCTAGAAACCACTAGCGCTAGACGAAATGACCTATTAATGGTGGTGCCACGTGGCCAGAGCATTGCCGGGTTCTCGCATGCCGAACTCGGTAGACGCATGATGAATAGAAACGTGGTGCGTGGCATAGGTGGTTGCCGAGTTCTTTCCTTTGCCAAGCGTGGAACCCAACAAACATTCAGCAAATATGATGCGTGGCAGAACTAGCTGCCAAGTTCTTATCTTTGCAGAGTATGTTGCAGGAGACCTCGGCAAATTCTTTGAAGAATAGTAATGCGACACATGGCACAGACGACTGTCAGGTTCTTGTATTTGCTGAGTATGGCGCCACGGGGACTCGTCAACACCTTTGGGGAGCTTTGTGCAGGGTGAACTCGGCAAAGAAAACCCGTGGAAGACGTTCAGGAGCTGGTTCCGCATTTTCTGAGTGTGGAACTCGGCAAAGATTCCTGGAGCTACCAGCTTCTGCCACGTGTCACATTTTGCCGACTAGTGCGCTCAGCAAAATGCTCCAGGAATAGTTTTGTCGAGCAACAGAACTTGGTAAATGTTCAATCATGTTTATTTATTATTTATTGTTGGGAAATCTTGCATACAAATAAGTACGTATGCATATATATCATCGCAAAGATACATAACATCATTCAAATATCACTTCACAAAAACAACAAGCAATATGGCGATCATTCGAACACATTTTACACAAGTGACATCGTCACAAATTTATCCAAGTTAGTCTCATTGAAGCCATGTTACTCTAATGATAGATTAAGATCCAGCTGCAGCACGGGCCGGGCCGGTCCTGCGATTCCGGTGGTCCTGGGTGAAACTAACACTCGGATCCTCTCAATATAAACATTATAACAATATCTGCAAATGTTTAGATTATTAAATGTTACCGGTAGACTAGTAGAAAGAGATCGTGAATGAACCAGAAAAACAGAAAAATGAAGGTGCATCTGTTCTAAAACTTTGGCCAAGAATAACAGGATAATTGACACATGGCTCGCCACGTACCTTATTGAGGCAAAAAAAAATCTGCGCTTCATTAAGCTTTCGCGTTTGCTAGTACGTAAAATGGAAAAAAGATGTACACAACGTATATGAAAAAATTTATACAATTTTATTTAATATCTATCAAATTTATTTAATATTATTATATAATGTCGAGCTATCGAGCTAAATCGAGCGAGCGAGTGTTGGCTCATGATCAGCTCGTTTCTTGATCGAGCTACATAAAGTGCTCATTCTCAGCTCATTTCTTTTCAAGTCAAACTCAAGTCGAAACAAAATACGAGTCGATCTTGAGTGGCTTACGAGCCTCGAGCTTTACTTGCAGCCCTAGCCACCACTACTCCAATCCAACCATAGTTTTTATTTTCTTTAGAGGGTCGACGATGGACTGTGTTTGTTTACTGACCCATCTTTTTTCTTTTCATTTCCCTATGTTTTTTGCTAGCTTTCGGGCTTTGTCTGCCTGTACATATTGCACATGTTCTCCCTTAATCCATGGCAGAGTTGTTGCCGCTTTTGTAGTAACATATATGGACTTGTAGTAGATTGTCATGACCTTTCGTCACAGCTAATGGCTAAATCCTCACGTACATGCATGTGGTGGTAACATGCGGACTGTTCAGATCTTAGCTAGAACACACATTAACTATCATATCATGTCATAATTTTTTATAGGCCGCTGCCATGAATAATATATGAAGTACAGAGGACAATTCAAATAATCAAATTTAAATTACTATATCTGCGGCCACCCCTCGGGAATATAATTTATACTTCTTGTTTCTTTTCTTGACACTAATTGATACTTCTTGTTGGACGCGAACCAAGCCAAGTATGTACACCAACTATCTGAGTTGACAGATGTAAGTTAGCTTAATATTGACTAATAGACCTAAGATGCTAGTCATGAACGAATCCATATCATCTGTTTGTATTTGTAGATGTCGAGTCATCTTGCACTTTTTGTAATCGCCCATTGGCCAACTAGCTATTATTTGCATGGATAAATCGTCTTATATGATATATGTTGCCCACTTTGTTACTCCCTCCGTTTCTAAATATTTGTCTTTTTAGAGATTTCAAATGACTACCACATACGGATGTATATAGACATATTTTAGAGTGTAGATCCACTCATTTTGCTCTGCATGTACTCACTTGTTGAAATCTCTAGAAAGACAAATATTTAGGAACGGAGGGAGTACATTGCAAGATTTCTAAGTGCGTCAAAAGGGTGTCCCTAAAGATGTTTTATCCATAGGTTTTACATTCTTTATTGAGAGATGTTGCACAAAAGTTGTACAATGTTTCAGGTGTACACTATGTGAATTTGTTTATCCTGTTTATTAGATGGACATATCTCAATGCTTAATGGTGACACACATATACTCCAAGTTCTTTTGTTCTGGTTAGTCCATTGTTCGAGGTGATAAGCATCTATATTACCATAAGCTAATCAGTGCATCATCAGCTTTGATAGATATGTACTCTATTTGAACTTTATTCAGAGAATTCTAGATCAGAATATTAGCAAGTAAGATACACATCAGACTATACAATTACATAAATTCCAATACTAATGCAAGTTGCTGACCGGAAATCCCTTTTGGTGACCGAGCTCCAATGAGGCCTCCAAATTTAAAATTCAAATTTCATCAAAATACATATTTTTACGTTTCAAATAATTCAAAAAAAACATAGAAATACATGAAGGCATAACACACATATGTGTAAATTTTCAGGGCAAAATACGTTGAAATGAGGGCTGTGCAAAAAATACAAATCTAGGGCTGTTTAACACATGATACTATTCATCCTCCCAGGCCATAAATTTGTCTTTTTTGTACAGGTCGCAACTCAAGGTATTTCATCATGAATTTTTTACACACATGTGGGTTACATCCTTACATGCATGCATTTTTTTTAAATTTTTTGAAACATAAAAGTTTGAATTTGAATTTTTCAAAAATAAAGGGCTCCATGGAGCTCGGCCTCCAAAACGCCATTTTCATTGCTGACATGTTAAGAACCACTTTAACTTGTATCTCCAAGGACCGGGATGCAATTTTCTTTTCTAGCGGTGGTTTTCTTGTATTGCTAAATCCATTAAATATGGAGCATGTGGCTCTGTTGTAGAAAGTTAATTAAATGGATTTTCCAGCCGCAAAAAAAAATTGAATCAATTTTCAACAGCTTGATTTAATGTTTGGGGATCCATATTGAAATTTACTCTCTATTGGGCGATACTTTGCAAGTAAAACCAATATCATAAATGCAGCTAATTAAATGGATCTTAACATTCTCATAACTGGTATAACTACATGCTCTAATTTAATTAATGTGACGTGATCTTACCATAGTAATATTATTATGCAGTGCACAACTAGCAAGTCGACTAAAGATTCATAATATTACCACATCAAGGACTTCATTAACTGTCATTTATAGGTTGTACATCTGTAGATCAGATGATTTGGAAATATTCTCTGGATGGCACATCCACATCATGTTATCTATACCACAGGCTGAGCATTGAGATCTATGTGTCCAATGGATAAGAAACTAAGATACAAGCACCGCATCTATATAGCATCCATAGAGATTATAACATGGATGCACTTGACATACTGTCCACACCCATAATATATGATGGCATACAGGTCCATCCATACAATAAGAGCTACTTATTTGGCCTATGGATGCCGACATAAAGAGAAGATCCGTCGGCATATACTAACAGACAAAACAATATGGCTTCAATTTGACTATCTTAGGTCTTTTCGTCAATTTTAAGCTTACATGCATGGGTCAAGTAGATAGTCATGACCTTTCACCAAAGCTAATAACTGAGGTCGCACATGCAGGCATGTGGAATGTTTCAAATCTTAGCTAGAACGCACATGAATTATCACATGCATGCTACAATAGTTGAATGACATCCGACGCATCCATATACTACATCCTGTCATGATATCTTTTATATGCCATTGACATGAGTCATATATGAAGTATATAGGGAAATTTAGATCTATTTTAAATTAATATACACGTAGCTAGCCGCCCCTGAGAGATTTAATTGCATATTATAATTACAATATATATCTGCAACTAGTCCATGGAAATATAATTGTGTCTTTTGGTTGTACGCAAACCAAGGTAAGTACCAACGTATCTAAAGGCGTACATGTGCGTACACCAACTATCTGACTTGACACATTTAAATTAGCTTAAAAATGACGAATATACCTTATTAAGATGCTAGTCAAAATGAATCCATATCCATTACTTGCATTAGTTGATGTCGAGCAATCTTGCACTTTCTGTAATTGTCCGTTGGCCAACTAGCTTTTATTTTTCGGATAATTTTTTCTTTTATAATATATGTTTCCCTCTTTGTTACAATTGAAAGTTGCTAAGTGCATCAAAAGTATAAATCACCTAGATATAATCAAAGAGGGGCATGAAAATAGAAATCCCATTTATTTATAGCTTTTACAATTTTTATCGGTATATTGTACAAAGGTGGTGTATATACCTTGTGTTTAAGTGTACACTACACGAATTTGTCTATTTATTAGATGCACATATCTAAATACTTAAAGTGGCACATGTATATTCCAAATTATTATGTTCACATATATGGTATAGTTTACTATTGCTTGTTAGTTCGTTCTTCGATGAGATAAGCATTTATATAACCATAAGAACCATAAACTTACCAATATTTAGAAATTATAGTGAATTTAGATAGTTGGCTTGTGAGACATCCTTATGCGGATAAAAAAACCATACCTAATCCTGACATGGAAAACTAGTCATGTTAGATCCTTAGTTGGATTACAGGTCTAAGTTGCATAGGGTGTTAAAAAGTCTAAAACAATAGTAATTAAAGGCCCAAGAGAAACCCACCAGAGGTGGGCACTAGCACTCCAAGCATTCTATATATAGGATACATCTACCCTCTTATTCTCTCACAAAACACAACGAGATACAACTCCCCCCCCCTCCCCCATTCAACTAGCCCATTCAGTTCTCTCTTTTCCCCTTCTTGTATACAATCATCTCCATGGCTAGTCCATTCGGTGTCTTGGTTTGTCTACTCATAGTGCTACCACAAATCCTTGCTATTTCTAGCCCCATCGACGAGATTGCACCTCTTAAGACATGTCAGTTCCCTTGTATGACCGAGGTTAACTTGCACTTGTTCTTGCACCAATTCGTCGACGGGCCAAACAACCCAAACCGCAATGAGGAAACCTTACTCCAAGCAAGTTTTCCTTTTGGGTTTGGGACGACGATAGTCCATGACTGGACTCTTACCGAGACAACAAATTCCAGAGACACGGTTGTTGCACGTGTACAAGGTGTGCATGTCCAGGCTGGTTTAACCAAGCCTAACAGATGGTACACAACTCATAACATAGAGTTTCAGCAAGGACGGTAATATGTTTCGCTACTTTTCAATATCTAAGTATATTTCATGAGTTCTTTGCATGCAACATTAAATTTATGTCCTTACCTGTACTATATTAATAAGTGTGCATTTGTCAAACTCTACATGCACTTCTGACCCTATGACGGAACTTTCTATTTTGAACATGAAACAGGTTTGCGGGGTCCACCCTTCAAGTGATGGGTATAACCGCAGGTTTGGAAAGTGGGCAGTGGTCTATTGTCGGTGGAACTGGTCAATTCATTATGGCACAGGGTATAATAAGTTTCACAAATCATCCGGCCTCTACTTTTGAAGATGGTATTAAAGAACTCAATATTCGTGTACGCTTCACAAGGGATATTACACAAGCCGTAAGTATAATATTATGAGTTTATATTCAAATTCTTGTGATCTATTTGTTGAAGAGAAATGGATTGTACCATACATATTATCCTACTGAAATTGCATTACATTAAGATATTTGTGGACATTCAAGTGCAAATGCATTAAAGGAGGTTCTGTTTTAACAACATTAGCCATATTTAACTAAATCAAATGCTTGTTGAATGTTTTGTGCATTTAGTTTATAGGGTGTTGCATATCAAGTAATGAAGCTTTATGTACGAATGCTTGACATGACACTAGCCATGGTTTCACTTTTCACTGCAGGCTTGAGGTGCATCTCGTCCCTTGAAAGACTAGCGCCAATGCCAGTAATTTGATGGGGAAACGTGTTTGCATTTTGCTTGTAGTGTGATGGGTCGTTGTTGTGGTCTGCCTGTGTCATTAGAGTATGCGTTAGCTAGCATACCCTCTTTCTATCTTTCATTCAAAATATCATGTGGGTTTCTCGTATGGTGGATATCCAGTCCATAATCTGTGTCAACCCATCTGTTTGTTGGTGTCTATGTAATGTCTTGGATATGATGTGGAATAATGGAACTTGTTTGTTTGAGAAAGTTTTATACCCACATAATTATATTATTTGTGTTAATCATGAGACAAGCATATATGAAAACTTAAAGCAAAACAAATTAATGAACACAAGACCACCGTTATTCATACACTTAACAGTGTCTATCCCGAAAGCAGTTTACCTCAAGGACCATAAGAGCCCCATTATTTTCCACAACGTCTAGAATAATTGCCAACAAAGATATCACCCAGGCGGCCATGACATAATGCAATTATATAAAAATGATAGCCATGTTATTTGGTAGCATCGACAGATGCATATACATGTCTTGTACTCTTTTAATAAATACACAAAAGATTTGTGCATTGATGTATTGCAAGGGGAAAATTTATGCATGGTATAGAATTGAGGCTCTTAACCACAAGGACCTAGGCTCGACCTTGACTCGAACAACGCAGGGCTACAACGGCTATACTTCCTCCATAAAGAAATATAAGAGTGTTTAGGGAGAGCGGCATTACTGAGATGGGCGGCATCTGAACATGTTATCTTGGTCGTACGTCCAGCTCCAGGGATTTGCACTAGTGGGTCCATGACAGGAAATACAGGTGGAAGAAATTGACGTCGACTGGCGGTATACAGGGATGAACAGTGATGTATGCCAGCGCCCGGGCTCATCTTTTTGAAATGCACGCTGACGAGCCGAGCCGTCGATCGGGTCCGTCACAAGAACCTGACCCAAGGATCAGAAACGTAATCGCACCGTCTGCTGCTTAGACATGCGCCGTCTGCTGCAGGGCCAACCAGCGGCCCAACACGTGTCCTGACAGACCCCCACCACTCAAACAACCACAATTCCTTTTTCCGAATTTACAGAATATCTTTTTGCCTTTCCTTATCCAGCAGACTGCTGCTGTTCCACACTCCATAGCCTCTCCTTGTACAGCTCCGTGAAAGATGATTCCAACGAGGTGAGGTCCACCGCTCGGCGCCGTAGCTAGCGGCCAGACGGGAGCTGTCGCGGCTAGCGCCGCCCGCCTCCGACCTGCTGCGCCGCGTGGGGCAGTGGCCTTGACTGAAGGCAAGATGGGGTCCGTGCAAGCTAGCTCCGCTTGCTTCAGCCGCGCTGCGCTGCACGGGGCTGTATCCTTGGCCGGTGTGAAGTCGGGGGGCATCGCGGATAGCACCACCCACGTCCAGTGCGTCCAAGGCTGCGGCCGACCAGCTCCCTCGTAGAAGGTGGAACCACAGCGTGTGCACCCAGTCGGCGGGCGCGGCCGTGGCCGGTGGCGAGATGCCGCGGGAGGTCGTTGGGTCACAGTTGAAGAAGCATGAGCTCGATGCATCTCAACAGGCAAAGGTGATTCTAGTTGCTTTCTTCTATCCAACGTTTTGGCTACCGAATCCCAAGAAAATACCGAGGGTGGGTGAGAAACGTGGATACCGCGGTTACCATAAAATTCCGAGCAAAAGCCGCTCAAATTTTTCAAAAGTAATTTGAATTCAAATTTTTGTGAGCTAGGAATATATAAGTATTGAGCTCAAGTGGTTCACAAACAAGATGTTCGCGCAATGGCATGTTCTCGTCGTACGTCCTCAACGTATGCAAGGTCGTGGGTTCGATTCTCTAACCTTGAGTTTTAGAATATTTATTTTAGAATTGGTTAAACAAAAAAGAAAACAATGTCTATCCCTAAAGCAGTTTACCTCAAGGGCCATGCCCTATTATTTTCCACAACGTCTAGAATAATTGCCAACAAAGATATCACCCAGGCGGCTATGACATAATGCAATCATATAAAAATGATAGCCATGTTATTTGGTAGCATCGACAGATGCATATACATGTCTTGCATTCTTTTTACAAATACACAAAAGATTTGTGCATTGATGTATTGCAAGCGGAAAAATTTATGCATGTTATGGAATTGAGGCTCTTAACCACAAGGACCTAGCCTCGACCTTGACTCGAACAAGGCAGGGCTACAACGGTTGTACTTCCTCTATAAAGAAATATAAGAGTGCTTAGGGAAAGCGGCGTTACTGAGATGGGCGGCATCTATGGGCGGCATCTGAACTTGTTATCTTGGTCATACGTCCAGCTCCAGGGATTTGCGTTAGTGGGTCCATGGCAGAAAATACGGGTGGAAGAAATTGACGTTGACTGGCGGTATACGGGGATGAACAGTGATGTGCAACAGCGCCCGGGCTCGTATTTTCTGAAATGCACGTTACGCTGACGAGCCGAGCCGTTGATCGGGTCCGTCACGAGAACCTGACCCAAGGATCAGAGACGTAATCACGCTGTCTCCTGCTTAGACACGCGTCGTCTGCTGCATGGCAAATCAGCGGCCAACACGTGTCCTGACAGACCCCCATCACTCAAACAACCACAATTTCTTTTTCCTAATTTACAGAATGTCTTTTTGCCTTGCCTTATCCAGCGGGCTGCTGCTGTTCCACACTCCATAGCCTCTCCTTGTACAACTCCGTGAAAGATGATTCCGACGAGGTGAGGTCCAACGCTCGACGCCGTAGCTGGCGGCCAGACGGGAGCTTTCGCGGCTAGCGCTGCCCGCCTCCGGCCTGCTGGGCCGCGTGGGGCAGTGGCCTTGACTGAAGGCAAGATGGGGTTCGTGCAAGCTAGCTGCGCTCTCTTCAGCCGCTCTACGCCGCACGGGGCCCTATCCTTGGCCGGTGGGAAGACGGGGGCCATCGCGGCTAGCACCGCCCGCGTCCGGCGCATCCAAGGCTATGTCCGACCCGCTCCCTCGTAGAAGGTGGAACCACAGCACGTAGACCCAGTCGGCGGGCGCGGTCGTGGCCGGTGGTGAGATGCCGCGGGAGGTCGTTGGGTCACACTTCAAGAAGCGTGAGCTCGATGCATCTCAACAGGAAAAGGTGATTCTAGTTGCTTGCTTCTATCCAACGTTTTGGCTACCAAATCCCAAGAAAATACTAAGGGTGGGCGAGAAACACGGATACCATAAAATTCCGAGCAAAAACCGCTCGAATTTTTCAAACGTAATTTGAATTCAAATTTTTCTGAGCTAGGAATATATATGTATTGAGCTCAAGTGGTTCACAAACAAGGTGTTTGCGCAGTGGCATGTTCTTGTCGTCCGTCCTCAACGTATGTAAGGTCGTGGATTCGATTCTCTAACCTTGAGTTTTTAAATTTTTATTTAAGAATTGGTTAAACAAAAAAAAACAGTGTCTATCCCGCAAGCAGTTTACCTCAAGGGCCATAAGAGCCCCATTATTTTCCACAACGTCTAGAATAATTGCCAACAAAGATATCACCCAGGCGGCTATGACATAATGCAATCATATAAAAATGATAGCCATGTTATTTGGTAGCATCGACAGATGCATATACATGTCTTTTATTCTTTTTACAAATACACAAAAGATTTGTGCATTGATATATTGCATGGGGGAAAATTGATGCATGTTATAGAATTGAGGCTCTTAACCACAAGGACCTAGGCTCGACCTTGACTCGAACAAGGCAGGGCTACAACGGTTGTACTTCCTCCATCAAGAAATATAAGAGTGTTTAGGGAGAGCGGCGTTAATGAGATAGGCGGCATCTGAACATGTTATCTTGGTCGTACGTCCAGCTCCAGGGATTTGCGCTAGTGGGTCCATGGCAGGAAATACGGGTGGAAGAAATTGGCGTCGACTGGCGATATACGGGGATGAACAGTGATGTATGCCAGCACCCGGGCTCGTCCTTTTGAAATGCACGTTACGCTAACGAGCCGAGCCGTCGATCGGGTCAGTCACGAGAACCTGACCAAAGGATCAGAAACGTAATCGCGCTGTCTACTGCTTAGACACGCGCCAACTGCTCCAGGGCCAACCAGCGGCCAACACGTGTCCTGACAGACCCCCACCACTCAAACAACCACAATTCCTTTTTCCTAATTTACAGAATATCATGTTGCCTTGCCTTATCCAGCGGACTGCTGCTGTTCCACACTCCATAGCCTCTCCTTGTACAGCTCCGTGAAAGATGATTCCAACAAGGTGAGGTCCGCCGCTCAGCGCCATAGCTGGCGGCCAGACGGGAGCTGTCGTGGCTAGCACCGCCCGCCTTCGGCCTGCTGCCCCGCATGGGGCAGTGGCCTTCACTGAAGGCAAGATGGGGTCCGTGCAAGCTAGCTCCGCTCGCTTCAGCCGCACTGCGCCGCACGGGGCTGTATCCTTGGCCGGTGGGAAGACGGGGGCCGTCGCGGCTAGCACCGCCCGCGTCCGGCGCATCCAAGGCTGTGGCCGACCCGCTCCCTCGTAGAAGGTGGAACCACAGCGCGTGCACCCAGTCGGCGGGTGTGGCCATGGCCAACGCCGAGATGCCGCGGGAGGTCGTTGGGTCACACTTGAAGAAGCGTGAGCTCTATGCATCTCAACAGGCAAAGGTGATTCTAGTTGCTTGCTTCTATCCAACGTTTTGGCTACCGAATCCCAAGAAAATACCGAGGGTGGACGAGAAACACGGATACCATAAAATTCTGAGCAAAAACCGCTCGAATTTTTCAAACGTAATTTGAATTCAAATTTTTCTGAGCTAGGAATATATAAGTATTGAGCTCAAGTGGTTCACAAACAAGGTGTTCGCACAGTGGCATGTTCTCATCGTCCGTCCTCAACGTATGCAAGGTCGTGGATTCGATTCTCTAACCTTGAGTTTTTAAACTTTTATTTAAGAATTGGTTAAACAAAAGAGAAAACAATGTCTATCCCGAAAACAGTTTACCTCAAGGGGCATAAGAGCCCCATTATTTTCCACAACGTCTAGAATAATTGCCAACAAAGATATCACCCAGGCGGCTATGACATAATGCAATCATATAAAAATGATAGCCATGTTATTTGGTAGCATCGACAGATGCATATACATGTCTTTTATTCTTTTTACAAATACACAAAAGATTTGTGCATTGATGTATTGCAAGGGGGAAAATTGATGCATGTTATAGAATTGAGGCTCTTAACCACAAGGACCTAGGCTCGACCTTGACTCGAACAAGGCAGGGCTACAACGGTTGTACTTCCTCCATCAAGAAATATAAGAGTGTTTAGGGAGAGCGGCGTTAATGAGATAGGCGGCATCTGAACATGTTATCTTGGTCGTACGTCCAGCTCCAGGGATTTGCGCTAGTGGGTCCATGGCAGGAAATACGGGTGGAAGAAATTGGCGTCGACTGGCGATATACGGGGATGAACAGTGATGTATGCCAGCACCCGGGCTCGTCCTTTTGAAATGCACGTTACGCTGACGAGCCGAGCCGTCGATCGGGTCAGTCACGAGAACCTGACCAAAGGATCAGAAACGTAATCGCGCTGTCTACTGCTTAGACACGCGCCAACTGCTCCAGGGCCAACCAGCGGCCAACACGTGTCCTGACAGACCCCCACCACTCAAACAACCACAATTCCTTTTTCCTAATTTACAGAATATCATGTTGCCTTGCCTTATCCAGCGGACTGCTGCTGTTCCACACTCCATAGCCTCTTCTTGTACAGCTCCGTGAAAGATGATTCCAACGAGGTGAGGTCCGCCGCTCAGCGCCATAGCTGGCGGCCAGACGGGAGCTGTCGTGGCTAGCACCGCCCGCCTTCGGCCTGCTGCCCCGCGTGGGGCAGTGGCCTTCACTGAAGGCAAGATGGGGTCCGTGCAAGCTAGCTATGCTCGCTTCAGCCGCGCTGCGCCGCACGGGGCTGTATCCTTGGCCGGTGGGAAGACGGGGGCCGTCGCGGCTAGCACCGCCCGCGTCCGGCGCATCCAAGGCTGTGGCCGACCCCTTCCCTCGTAGAAGGTGGAACCACAGCGCGTGCACCCAGTCGGCGGGTGTGGCCATGGCCAATGCCGAGATGCCGCGGGAGGTCGTTGGGTCACACTTGTAGAAGCGTGAGCTCTATGCATCTCAACAGGCAAAGGTGATTCTAGTTGCTTGCTTCTATCCAACGTTTTGGCTACCGAATCCCAAGAAAAAACCAATGGTGGACGAGAAACACGGATACCATAAAATTCTGAGCAAAAACCGCTCGAATTTTTCAAACGTAATTTGAATTTAAATTTTTCTGAGCTAGGAATATATAAGTATTGAGCTCAAGTGGTTCACAAACAAGGTGTTCGCGCAGTGGCATGTTCTCGTCGTCCGTCCTCAACGTATGCAAGGTCGTGGATTCGATTCTCTAACCTTGAGTTTTTAAACTTTTATTTACGAATTGGTTAAACAAAAGAGAAAACAATGTCTATCCCGAAAACAGTTTACCTCAAGGGGCATAAGAGCCCCATTATTTTCCACAACGTCTAGAATAATTGCCAACAAAGATATCACCCAGGCGGCTATGACATAATGCAATCATATAAAAATGATAGCCATGTTATTTGGTAGCATCGAGAAATGCATATACATTACTTGTATTCTTTTTATCAATACACAAAAGATTTGTGCATTGATGTATTGCAAGGGGCAAAATTGATGCATGTTATAGAATTGAGGCTCTTAACCACAAGGACCTAGGCTCGACCTTGACTCGAACAAGGCAGGGCTACAACGGTTGTACTTCCTCCATAAAGAAATATAAGAGTGTTTAGGGAGAGCGGCGTTACTGAGATGGGCGGCCTCTGAACATGTTATCTTGGTCGTACGTCCAGCTCCAGGGATTTGCGCTAGTGGGTCCATGGCAAGAAATATGGGTGGAAGAAATTGACGTCGACTGGCGGTATATGGGGATGAACAGTGATGTACGCTAGCGCCCGGGCTCGTCTTTTTGAAATGCACGTTACGTTGATGAGCCCAGCCGTCGATCGGGTCCGTCATGAGAACCTAACCCAAGGATCAGACACGTAATCGCGCCGTCTGCTGCTTAGACACGCGCCGTCTGCTGCAGGGCCAACCAGCGGCCAACACATGTCCTGACAGACCCCCACCACTCAAACAACCACAATTCCTTTTTTTTAATTTACAGAATATCTTTTTGCCTTGCCTTATCCAGCGGACTGCTGCTGTTCCACACTCTCCATAGCCTCTCCTTGTACAACTCCGTGAAAGATGATTCCGGCGAGGTGAGGTCCGCCGCTCAGCGCCGTAGCTGGTGGCCAGACGGGAGCTATCGCGGTTAGCGCCGCCTGCGTCCGGCCTGCTGTGCCGCCTAGGGCAGTGGCCTTGACTGAAGGCAAGATGGGGTCCGTGCAAGCTAGCTCCGCTCGCTTCAGCCGCGCTGCGCCGCACGGGGTTGTATCCTTGGCCGGTGGGAAGACAGGGGCCGTCGCGGCTAGCACCGCCCGCGTCCGGCCCGTCCAAGGCTGTGGCCGACCCGCTCCCTCGTAAAAGGTGGAACCATAGCGAGATGCCGCGGGAGGTCGTTGGGTCACACTTGAAGAAGCGTGAGCTCGATGCATCTCAAGAGGCAAAGGTTATTCTAGTTGCTTGCTTCTATCCAACGTTTTGGCTATCGAATCCCAAGAAAATACCGAGGGTGGGCGAGAAACGCGGATACCGCGGTTACCATAAACTTCCGAGCAAAAACCGCTTGATTTTTTCAAACGTAATTTGAATTCAAATTTTTCTGTGCTAGGAATATATAAGTATTGAGCTCAAGTGGTTCACTAACAAGGTATTGGCGCAGTGGCATGTTCTGGTCGTCCGTCGTCCACGTATGCGAGGTCGTGGGTTCGATTTTATAACCTTGAGGTTTTTAAATTTTATTTAAGAAATTGGTTAAACGAAAAAGAAAACAGCTGTAATGGAAGGTAGTCGGTCTCGAACCAGCTACCTACGGGTTGAGCGGGCATGGGACGACCATATTTGCCAGCAGACCACAGATGGTTCAGTGATAGCATGAGTTTATGTCCTAATTGACTAGGCTGTAGCCATTCAAATTCAAAATTTTCAAATAATTCAATTTTTTTGCTCGGTACGCAGCTTTCTCGTGGGTAGCGAGAAACGCGTATACAGGGCGGTATCCGAATTTTCCGCCCGGTACCCAAAACCATGCTTCTATCTATGTACTGTACTAGCTAACCAGCTCTCACTTATCCACGTATTGACATATGTACTGTACTGTACTTCTATGTACTCTATTGTACTTCCATGCCAATTCCTCTTAATAAAGTTATTTTTAGTAAGAATGACTCCGCGACGAAGATACCATGAAAAATGATACTCCCTTCGTAAACTAATATAAGAGCATTTAGAACACTAAAGTAGTGATCTAAACGCTCGTATATTAGTTTATAGAGGGAGTATATGTTAAATTATGAAGAAATATTAAGCTCATGTAGGCACACATGTTGGTTAGACGTCCATATGTAATCCAAGATTCAGCTTTAATCATTAATTTGATTAACAAGATGTGGATTATTTGCCGGCGTGGGTTAGCAGTCAAAATATCAGAGTTAGTGGAGTAACAAGTCATATGTATTTACAGAAGAGTAAAATACATCACAGGTCCTAAAACTATTTGAGGGGTGCCGAGTTGGTCCTAATCCTAATACTATGAAATGCATATCTGGATCCTAAAAAGTTCTCCAAGTGTGTCACCCGCAGTCCTATCCGCGCGACATCAACTTTGACTTGCACGGGCGGTAGGTTGACTACTGTTATGTGGCAGCTTTTTGCACGACCCTCCTCCTTGCACACATGCTTGGACGAAGAACTTTGAATAAAATGAAGCTGAAAGGACATGTCTCCACAAACAAAACGAGTGCGGAGAAAAGGAGTATAAGGAGGTCGATCGTACTTGGACAAAGAACAAGGGCTTGTCAACCACGACTTTGATATCGCCGGCGTCACATAATAGTTCCTCGATGCATGGGTATGGGGGCCGCGGTGATGGATTTCCAAACTCTTCCAGCCCCACGTCGGCCAATGCTTCCACGAACACCACTCCCTCTCCGGTGCAGTCCACCACTAGCTTGTTCGTGGGGAGAATCTCTCTCAACCGACCGGCCATGGGGTAGTAGTACACCAGAGCCTCCGCGAAGCCAATGCTTCCACGAACACCACTCCCTCTCCGGTGCAGTCCACCACCAGCTTGTTAGTGGGGAGAATCTCTCTCAACCAACCGGCCATGGGGTAGTAGTACACCAGAGCCTCCGCGAGCGCTACCTTGACGGCCTTTGTCGGCGTCGTCGTTGGATGGCCGTCTGGTCGGCAGCGGAAGAACTCGATCCCAAAAGAGTAGACTCGTAGGTCATAACAGTCGTCGACGTCGGAGAGGACTTTGGTCTCGCGTGGTGTTGGCCGTGCCGGCGCCACCAGCTCGGGCAAACTCCGGCGTGCGGTGAACTTCACATTGTGGTCCTACCCTTGGGTGCTTGTGACCTTGTGTTGTACTGTACCTCCACTAACTCTGATATTTTGGTTCATTCATGTATCTCTCTCTCTATATATACGTATACACACATAGAGATGCTTGACGGGTAGAAATGATATACTCCTACATCTCTTGGTCTCGGAGGATAAGAAGAGAGCTTTTTGTTTCACATGTCATAGCACGTGAAGATGCTGTTTGTACACATGTGCCGGGAGTGTGTGCAACTGGATCACTCGGAAGAAACAAAAGACTGCAAATGGACAAACTCGATTCATGGCACCCGTATCACACGTTTATCCAAGCTTTGTCATTATCGCCTAATCTCATGAGTCCCCGGCATGCACATTCACCTGACCAATTACTTCGCTAGTTTTTTTTTTGAGGCGTCCAACCTCGCTAGCTTATGCGAGACCTGTGGTATTTCCTACTCAACACTCAGTGCAGCAGATTGCAGACCGTGTGAGCTGGGCCGGGCCATTTGCACAGTTTTTTTTGTAATTTTCGATTTTTTTTTCAATTTGTGTTCATTCTTTGGTTTTCCTTTTCCCTTTTCTTTGATTTATTTTCTCAGTTATAAACATAATTTTGAAATATATTTAGAGTGCACCATGAACATTATTTAAAACCTGGCAAACATTTTTCAACACGTGATGTACATTTTGAAGTACATGGTGAACTTTTCTCAAAAATTGTCGGTGCAAACTTTGAAGGCAATCACGCATTCTCAGACAATGCTTGTGCTATTCTAAAAATATTAACAAATTTAAGTAAAAATTTCATGTAAATTGAGAAGAACGCAACACCTTCTTTAAAAGATTCTTCATATAATTTTAAAATAATCACATTTTTCTTAATAAAATGCTTGTGTTTCAAGTAAAAACACAAGAGCAAACACGAGAAATTGCTAAAACATGTAGTAGGGGTGCTCTATGACAAATAACACGCAACGGCCGAACATGGCCGTCCTATGATGGACGTGACTATGCGTTTGGGCAACTATTCGTCGTACTGAGCGCCAAATAACATGTCTCTAGACTTATTCAAGTTACCATGGACAAAGCTTGAATTGTGTCGGAGCCAGAATCCAATACACACGGACCCATCTAGTAGGAAACTTTGAAATCATTAGTTAATGTGTACCCCTTGCAAAGGTCACTCGGACATTCTATGGTAATGACAAGGGATGCATCACATATGTGCCAATTATTGCAATTAGGGAGTTTTTATGGGCTTTATTTTCCCACACGAAGGGGTGGGTGGGTTTATTTGTGCTTTTTATAGATTTGATTTTTTTTCAAAATAATTTATCTCTTGAACAATGCGTCCAAATTATGAACCATTTTCACCTTTGCACTCCTCGCGTCGAGATCTCAAAAATTGATACTATGTTCATAGATCTTGTCAAACTTTTAAGGATGAAATATGTGCTCCACAACTATAATAATTCGCGCTTCAAATACGGTTATGCTTTCATGTGAGAAGCACAATTGTGCTTTACTTGGGGAAGCATAAAGGTCACTCAGACCTTCTCTGGTGATGAAAAGTAGCGCACAGGATATGTGCCAGTTGTTGCAATTAAGTAGTTTCTGTTGGATTTTCCCCCACACATAGGGAGAGATGGGTGGGTTTATTTGTGCTTTTCATAGATTCTTTTTGCGAAACTATTTATCTCTTTAATCGTGTTTCCAAATTACAAACCATCTCCACCTCTGCACTCCTCGCGTCGAGTTCTCAAAAACATCCCATGTTGATAGGTTTTGACAAATTTTTATGGGTGAAGTATGTGCTCTAAAACACTATATGAACCCTTGCTTCAATACAACACTAATTGTGCTTCAGTTTTAGGGAAGCATAGTTGTACTTTCATGCGAGAAGCAGTAGTGTTCTTCACCTTTGGGGGAAGTATGCAGAAGTACAACTGTTGCTTCATGCAAGCGCATTTGTGCTTCAATTTCTGGGGAAGCACAGTGTGCTTTCATGCAAAAAGCATAACTATACTTCATGCTGAAGCACACACTCATGTTAGATGTACAAAAATGATGAGAAAAAACAAAAATGAAATACCAAACAAATCAGAAAAACAAAAAGAAAGAAAAAAAATTGTGTTGATGAAAACACCCGTTGTGCGACACATCGACGCGCTGGAACATGCCACATGGCGCACCGGGGCGCTCCGCCCTCGTATGCCTCGCTCACTACCAGGATGCCGAGTTTTCGACGCAAGCACTTTGCAAGGGGTAGCCCTCGAATAGTAGCTTCCAAGAAGTTGCTAATCTTCGCTCATAGCAAAGAATACATGTTATAATGAATGGAACAATGATATATGGGCCAGCCCATGTAGTAGTTTATTTATTACATATGTTTCTTATTTTTTGTTGATTTTTATGTTTTGTTTCCTTTTCCTAAGGTTGGTAGTGTTGTTCTTTTGTTCATTTCAGTTTCTCTATGTTTTCGCATTCCTTTTCATTTTTTAATACGAGAAATATTTTTAATTTATGAAAATTCATATAGAAAATTCAAATAAATTGAGAAATTTTTAGACACATGCATTTTTAGCATATGAAGGCTTTTTCCGTACATAATGAATAAATAATTTTAAAAATGTATGAACATTTTCCATACAATATTTCAGAAATATATTGGAATTAAAATGTTTGAATACATAAAAATAATTTTACCTAAATAAAAAAAGGAAGGCGAATACCGACAAGACATTTATACCAACACAGCCAACAAACTGGGAGCTCCTATTGGGCGCTACAGACGCCAGAATTCCTCCCTGGCGCCTACTACAGTACCCAGTTGGGCCGGCCCACGAAACGCACACAACATCAGAAAACATATATCGTAAAAAACTGAAAAAATAATAGTTCTCTCCAGGTTTCAAACTGGCACAGTTGCAATAACTTACGTGTTCACTGACCACTCGAGCTACCTGCCATTAGTGATAGATAATAGCGCAAATTAGTACATAATAACAATGTCGCCGTGCTGTTTTATTGCACAGAACTGTACTGATATATATTTTTTGAATTATCTGACACAAAAAATCATGAATTAGAAAAGGTTCATATATTTTAAAAAAAGTTCGTCAATTTTCAGAAAAGTTCACCAACTTAAAAGAAAGTTCATTAAATTTTAAAAATGTTCGTGTATTGAAAAAAGTTCATCAAAATTGGAAAAAGTTCACGGATTTTCAAAGAAGTTCATTAAACTTGAAAAGCAAATGATAGAATTTGAAAAATAAGTTCATGGATTTTTGAAAAAATTTCATTGAATGTTTAAAAAAGTTCACAAATTTTGAGAAACGTTCATCGATTGGCTGCTGGTACTGTCTTCCTCGTCGCCGTGCGTAGAAACATCCGTCGGGCGCCGGTGGTAGCTGCCACATTTGCTGGTTGCAGCAAAAAAAAGGCCCCGTCGTTGCCGGAAGTAGCTGTCGTTCTCGCCGGTTGGAGCAAAAGCACGACCGCTGTGGCCGTTGGTGGCTGCTGCCGCCGTCGCCGGTTCCAGCACGGGGCTGTCTGGTTGCAGCAAAAACCATGAGTGGTTCCGGGGGTGTTTGATGGCTGCTCTGGCGTTTCCTCTCGCCACGGCCACATCCACCTACCACCGTCACCACCGCTGCCGACGGGCACCCCCGCACCTACCACGGCCGCCGCCGCCGCCATGCTCGCACCTACCGCTGCTCCTCACCACCACAGCACGCGCGCACACTGTCGCCCCCGTATTCCCATTGACATCTCCCCGCAAAGCCGCGAATGAAGAGACGCCTCAGATTTTCATATCTAAGCGTCCTCGCGTGCGACGGGAGGATCTCAGCAGAGGAGAAGGCGATGGAGGAGAGCCACGACGTGTGGATGGAGAGGATGATGCGAAGGCCAGGGCGTGGAGACACCCCGAAGAAGCTGGTGACGCGGATCTGCGTCGAGGCGACAGAGGAGAAGATGGCCAGGATGATCCCCACGGATTCCTCCTCCCCGGAAGAAGTGATTTCCTGGGCGAGGGCAGAGATGCACTCGCACATCCCAGAGCAGAGGGCGAAGTGGCGAGCGTTCTGGTCGCTGCAGAGCTGATCTCGCCAGCGAGAAGCCATGGCTCCACCCCACCATTGGAGCGGAGGATTTCTGCCTCGAATCAGAATCAGAGGTTTGAATTCACCACCCCGCTACGATGGGCTAGAGAACAAAATAGGCGCTGTCTCAACTTCGTTGCAAAAATCGACCCTCCTGATCGTGCAATCAGGGTCAGGAAGCGTCATTCTCTGAAATTGAGCGCAATTGAAAAAGGAATTTCTGCTGATCCTGCTACGGAGAATGACAACCAAGGCCCACAAAGCATTATCAGCAGGGGGTGTGGAAAAGCTTGCTGACATGGAAAGGGGGAGGGGCGTGGAAGACGACCTGGCCTCATGCGAGCACTAGGGGCAGTTGTGGGAGCAGGATATTAACCCCAATCCCCACCCTCTCCTAGTCTGGATCCGGAGAGACCAAACCCTACCCCGCTCGTTCGTCGCTGCCGACTTCCACCCAACGTCGGAGAACGATTCCGCCACCCTCCCATACACCACCATCAGAGGTGTCGATCCAAAGTTGTGTGAAGAAATCGGAGCCATGGCTGAAGCGCAAGGGAGAGGGCGCGGGCGGGGAAGAGGAGGGAACCCTAGAAGCAACAAACTGGGGGGCCAAACATCAGGGGATCTTGGAGCTCCACCCCGAGGTAATTGGCCCCAGTTTGATCCCCAATATGGTCCTCCTCCCCCCCCCCCCCAATTCCAATTTGGCTTTGGCTTCCCTGGAGGACCCCAGATCCCACCCCCTTGGTACCAGGGAGGATTCTTCCCTCCCCCGCAGATGAATCAGTGGAGAGGCCCCCTGGTGTCTGGGGTGGTGGACAGAACCAAGATTCAGGTCCCTCTGATAGGAAGTTTAGTAATCAGCAACAGAAGGGGCAACAAGGGCAGAATCCTGGAAAACAAGGCAACTCAAGCTTTGATCAGAAGCAGCAAAAATCTGGCCAGTAGCAAGGTTTCAGTTCCTCTGTGAGTGGCAACCAACAAAAGAAAGGGAGGAACATGACCAAAGCAAAGCAACCCCTCAGCAAGTTGGATGATCTAAATGCTACAGAGTATGCAGATATCATCTGCTATAGTTGTGGAGAACCTGGACACCACAAGACCAACTGCCCAAAACCACCTGCCTGCTTCATATGCAAAGTGGTGACACACAAGGTGGAGGACTGTCCAGTAAGGAAGAAGCCAAGAAATCCAGCAAAATTAGTTGGCAGTGGGGCCCCTGGACTTGGATACTGTTGGAAATATGCCCTAGAGGCAATAATAAAAGTGTTATTATTATATTTCTTTGTTCATGATAATAGTCTTTTATTCATGCTATAACTGTATTATCCGGAAATCGTAATACACGTGTGAATACATAGACCACAATATGTCCCTAGTGAGCCTCTAGTTGACTAGCTCGTTGTGATCAACAGATAGTCATGGTTTCCTGGCTATGGACATTGGATGTCGTTGATAACGGGATCACATCATTAGGAGAATGATGTGATGGACAAGACCCAATCCTAAGCCTAGCACAAAGATCGTGTAGTTCGTATGCTAAAGCTTTTCTAATGTCAAGTATCTTTTCCTTAGACCATGAGATTGTGCAACTCGCGGATACCGTAGGAATGCTTTGGGTGTACCAAATGTCACAACGTAACTGGGTGGCTATAAAGGTGCATTACAGGTATCTCGGAAAGTGTCTGTTGGGTTGGCACGAATCGAGACTGGGATTTGTCACTCCGTGTAAACGGAGAGGTATATCTGGGCCCACTCGGTAGGACATCATCATAATGTGCACAATGTGACCAAGGGGTTGATCACGGGATGATGTGTTACGGAATGAGTAAAGAGACTTGCCGGTAACGAGATTGAACAAGGTATCGGGATACCGACGATCCAATCTCGGGCAAGTATCATACCGCTAGACAAAGGGAATTGTATACGGGATCGATTGAGTCCTTGACATCGTGGTTCATCCGATGAGATCATCGTGGAACATGTGGGAGCCAACATGGGTATCCATATCCCGCTGTTGGTTATTGACCGGAGAACGTCTCGGTCATGTCTACATGTCTCCCGAACCCGTAGGGTCTACACACTTAAGGTTCGATGACGCTAGGGTTATAAAGGAATTTTGTATGTGGTTACCGAATGTTGTTCGGAGTCCCGGATGAGATCTCGGACGTCACGAGGAGTTCCGGAATGGTCCGGAGGTAAAGATTTATATATGGAAAGTTGTTGTTCAGGTTCTGGGAAAAGTTCGGGTTTTTTCGGTATTGTACCGGGAAGCTTCCAGAAGGTTCCGAAGGATTCCGGAGGGGTCCTGAGGTCCGGAAATTGTTCCACCATGTCCAATACAGTAGCATGGGCTGTAGGGGGGCGCCCTAGCCTTAATGGGCCAGGGGTACCAGCCTCCCCAAGGCCCATGCGCATGGGAAGGGGAAAACCCTAAGGGGGAGGGCCTCCACTTAACTTGGGAGGCACTCCTCCCCCCCTTGGCCGCCACCCCCTCCTCAGATTGGATCTGAGGGGGCCGGCCCCCCTCTCCCTTGCCCCTATATATAGTGGAGGGGAGGGAGGGCATCCATACGAGAAGCCCTGGCGCCTCCCTCCCTCCCGTCACACCTCCTCCTCTCCCGCAGGTGCTTGGCGAAGCCCTGCAGGATTGCCACGCTCCTCCACCACCACCACGCCATTGTGCTGCTGCTGGATGGAGACTTCCTCAACCTCTCCCTCTCTCCTTGCTGGATCAAGGCATGGGAGACGTCACCGGGCTGTACGTGTGTTGAACGCGGAGGTGCCGTCCGTTCGGCACTAGGATCTCCGGTGATTTGGATCACGACGAGTACGACTCCTTCAACCCCGTTCTCTTGAATGCTTCCGCTTAGCGATCTACAAGGGTATGTAGATGCACTCTCCTTCCCCCCGTTGCTGGTTTCTCCATAGATAGATCTTGGTGACACGTAGGAAAATTTTGAATTTCTGCTACGTTCCCTAACAGTGGCATCATGAGCTAGGTCTATTGCGTAGATTCTTTGCACGAGTAGAACACAAAGTAGTTGTGGACATTGATTTTGTTCAATATGCTTACCGTTACTAGTCCAATCTTGTTTCGACGGTATTGTGGGATGAAGCGGCCCGGACCGACCTTACACGTACTCTTACGTGAGACAGGTTCCACCGATTGACATGCACTTGGTGCATAAGGTGGCTAGCGGGTGCCAGTCTCTCCCACTTTAGTCGGAACAGATTCGATGAAAAGGGTCCTTATGAAGGGTAAATAGCAATTGGCATATCACGTTGTGGTTTTGCGTAGGTAAGAAACGTTCTTGCTAGAAACCCATAGCAGCCACGTAAAACATGCAAACAACAATTAGAGGACGTCTAACTTGTTTTTGCAGGGTATGCTATGTGATGTGATATGGCCAAGAAGAATGTGATGAATATATGTGATGTATGAGATTGATCATGTTCTTGTAATAGGAATCACGACTTGCATGTCGATGAGTATGACAACCGGCAGGAGCCATAGGAGTTGTCTTTATTTATTGTATGACCTGCGTGTCATTGAACAACGCCATGTAATTACTTTACTTTATTGCTAACCGGTAGTCATAGTAGTAGAAGTAATAGTTGGCGAGACAACTTCATGAAGACACGATGATGGAGATCATGATGATGGAGATCATGGTGTCATGCCGGTGACGATGATGATCATGGAGCCCCGAAGATGGAGATCAAAAGGAGCAAAATGATATTGGCCATATCATGTCACTATTTGATTGCATGTGATGTTTATCATGTTTATGCATCTTGTTTACTTAGAACGAGGTAGTAAATAAGATGATCCCTTACAACAATTTCAAGAAGTGTTCTCCCCTAACTGTGCACCGTTGCTACAGTTCGTCGTTTCGAAGAACCACGTGATGATCGGGTGTGATAGATCCTTACGTTCACATACAACGGGTGTAAGACAGATTTACACATGCAATACACTTAGGGTTAACTTGACGAGCCTAGCATGTACAGACATGGCCTCAGAACACGGAGACCAAAAGGTCGAGCATGAGTCGTATAGTAGATACGATCAACATGAAGATGTTCACCGATGATGACTAGTCCGTCTCACGTGATGATCGGACACGACCTAGTTGACTCGGATCATGTAATCACTTAGATGACCAGAGGGACGTCTATCTGAGTGGGAGTTCATAAGATGAACTTAATTATCCTGAACATAGTCAAAAGATCTTTGCAAATTATGTCGTAAGCTCGCGCTTTAGTTCCACTGTTTAGATATGTTCCTAGAGAAAATATAGTTGAAAGTTGACAATAGCGATTATGCGGATAGTAGAAAGCTTATGTCCTTAATGCACCGCTCAGTGTGCTGAACCCCAAACGTCGTTTATCAATGTTGCAAACATTGGACATACACATTTTGATAACTACGTGATAGTTCAGTTAAACGGTTTAGAGTAGAGGCACCAAAGATGTTTTCGAAACATCGCGGAACATATGAGATGTTTCGAGGGCTGAAATTGGGATTTTAGGCTCGTGCCCACGTCAAGAGGTATAAGACCTCCGACGATTTTCTTAGCGTGCAAACTAAGGGAGAAAAGCTCAATTGTTGAGCTTGTGCTCAGATTGTCTGAGTGCAACAATTACTTGAATCGAGTGGGAGTTGATCTTCCAGATGAGATAGTGATGTTTCTCCAAAATCATTGCCACCAAGCTGCTAGAGCTTCCTGATGAACTATAACATATCAGGGATAGATATGATGATCCTTGATGTATTCGTGATGTTTGACACCGCGAAAGTAGAAATCAAGAAGGAGCATCAATTGTTGATGGTTGGTGAAACCACTAGTTTCAAGAAGGGCAAGGGCAAGATGGGATACTTCATGAAACGGCAAATCAGCTGCTGCTCTAGTGAAGAAACCCAAGGTTGAACCCAAACCCGAGACTAAGTGCTTCTGTAATAAGGGGAACAACCACTGGAGCAGAATTACCCTAGATACTTGGTAGATGAGAAGGCTGGCAAAGTCGATAGAAGTATATTGGATATACATTATGTTAATGTGTACTTTACTAGTACTCCTAGTAGCACCAGGGTATTAAGATACCGGTTCAGTTGCTAAGTGTTAGTAACACGAAATAAAAGAGCTACGGAATAAAACGGAGACTAGCTAAAGGTGAGCTGACGATATGTGTTGGAAGTGTTTCCAAGTTTGATGTGATCAAATATCGCACGCTCCCTCTACCATCAAGATTAGTATTAAACCTGAATAATTGTTATTTGGTGTTTGCATTGAGCATAGACATGATTGGATTATGTCTATCGCAATACGGTTATTCATTTAAGGAAAATAATGGTTACTCTATTTATTTGAATAATGCCTTCAATAGTCTTGCACATAAATGGTTTATTGAATCTCGATAGTAGTGATACACATTTTCATGCCAAAAGATATAAGATAGTAATGATAGTACCACTTACTTGTGGCACTGCCATGTAAGTCATATTGGTATAAAACGCATGAAGAAGCTCCATGTTGATGGATCTTTGGACTCACTCGTTTTTGAAAAGTTTGAGACATGCGAACCATGTCTATTGGTGTATACGCATGAAGAAACTCCATGCAGATGGATCGTTTGGACTCACTTGATGTTGAATCACTTGAGATATGCAAATCATACCACATGGGCAAGATGACTGAAAAGCCTCGTTTTCAGTAAGATGGAATAAGATAGCAACTTGTTGGAAGTAACACATTTTGATGTGTGCAGTCCAATGAGTGCTGAGGCATGCAGTGAATATCGTTATGTTCTTACTTCACAGATGATTCGAGTAGATGTTGAGAATATTTACTTGATGAAACACAAGTCTGAATTATTGAATGGTTCAAGTAATTTCAGAGTGAAGTAGAAGATCATTGTGACAAGAGGATAAAATGTCTATGATATGATCATAGAGATGAATATCTGAGTTACGAGTTTTGGCACGCAATTAAGACATTGTGGAAATTGTTTCGCAATTAATACCGCTTGGAACACCATAGTGTGATGGTGTGTCCGAACATCATAGTTGCACCCTATTGGATATGGTGCGTACCATGATGTCTCTTATCGAATTACCACTATTGTTCATGGGTTAGGCATTAGAGACAACCACATTCACTTTAAATAGGGCACCACGTAATTCCGTTGAGATGACACCGTATGAATTATGGTTTAGAGAAACCTAAGTTGTCGTTTCTTAAAGGTTTGGGGCTGCGACGCTTATGTGAAAAAAGTTTCAGGATTGATAAGCTCAAACCCAAAGCGGATAAAATGCATCTTCATAGGACACCCAAAACAGTTGGGTATACCTCCTAATTCAGATCCGAAAGCAATATGGATTGTTTCTTGAATTGGGTCCTTTCTTGAGGAAAGGTTTCTCTCGAAAGAGTTGAGTGGGAGGATGGTGGAGACTTGATATGGTTATTGAACCACCACTTCAACCAATGTGTATCAGGGCACAGGAAGTTGTTCATGTGGCACCTACACCAATTGAAGTAGAAGCTTATGATAGTGATCATGAAGTTTCGGATCAAGTCACTGCCGTACCTCGTAGGGTGACAAGGATACATACTACTTCAGAGTGGTACAGTAATCCTGTCTTGAAGGTCATGTTGCTAGACAAAAATGAACCTACGAGCTATGGAGAAGTGATGGTGGGCCCAAATTCCGACAAATGGTTAAGAAACCATGAAATCCGAGATAGGATCCATGTATCAGAACAAAGCATGGACTTTGGTGGACTTGCCCAATGATCGGCAAGCCATTAAGATAAATGGATCTTTAAGAAGAAGACGGACGTGGACGGTAATGTCACCGTTTATGAAGCTCGACTTGTGGCGAAGAGTTTTTTCACAAGTTCAAGGAGTTGACTACGATGAGATTTTCTCATCCGTAGCGATGCTTAAGTCCGTCGGATTCATGTTAGCATTAGCTGCATTTTTGAAATCTGGCAGATGGATGTCAAAACGAGTTTCCTTACCAGTTTTCGTAAGGAAAGGTTGTATGTAATACAATCAGAAAGGTTTTGTCGATCCTAAGGATGCTAAAAGGTATGCTAGCTCTAGCGATCCTTCCATGGACTGGAGTAAGCATCTCGGAGTTGGAATGTGCACTTTGATAAGATGATCAAAGATTTTGGGTTTATACAAAGTTTATGAGAAACTTGTATTTCCAAAGAAGTGAGTGGGAGCACTATAGAATTTCTGATGAGTATATGTTGTTGACATGTTGATGATCAGAAATGATTTTCTAGAAAGCATATAGGGTTATTTGAAAGGTGTTTTTCAATAGAAAACCTGGATTAAGCTACTTGAACATTGAGCATCAAGATCTATAAGGATAGATCAAAATGATTAATAATACTTTCAAATGAGCACATACCTTGACATGATCTTGAAGGTGTTCAAGATGGATCAGTCAAAGAAGAAGTTCTTGCCTGAGTTGTAAGGTACGAAGTTAAGACTTAAAGCTCGACCTCGGCAGAAAAGAGAGAAAGGAGGAAGGTCGTCCCCTATGCTTTAGACGTAGGCTCTACAGTATGCTATGCTAAGTACCGCACCTGATGTGTGCCTTGCCACATGTCTGGCAAGAGAGTACAAAGGTGATCAAGGAGTGGATCATCAGATAGCGGTCAAAATTATCCTTAGAGGAATAAGGATATGTTTCTCGATTATGGAGGTGATAAAGAGTTCGGCGTAAAGGGTTACGTTGATGCAAGTTTTAACACCTATCCGAATGACTCTGAGTAGCAAACCGGATACGTATAGTGGAGCAACCATTTGGAATAGCTCCAAGTGGAGCATGGAAGCAACATTTACAATATGACCTAGAAATTTGCGATGTACATACGGATCTGAATGTTACAGATCCGTTGACTAAAACCTCTCTCACAAGCAGAACATGATCAAACCCCAGAACTCATTGAGTCTTAATCACATGATGATGTGAACTAGTTTAATGACACTAGTAAACTCTTTGGATGTTGGTCACATGGTGATGTGACCTGTCAGTGTTAATCACATGGTGATGTGAACTAGATTATTGACTCTAGTGCAAGTCGGAGACTGTTGGAAATATGCCCTAGAGGCAATAATAAAAGTGTTATTATTATATTTCTTTGTTCATGATAATAGTCTTTTATTCATGCTATAACTGTATTATCCAGAAATCGTAATACACGTGTGAATACATAGACCACAATATGTCCCTAGTGAGCCTCTAGTTGACTAGCTCATTGTGATCGACAGATAGTCATGGTTTCCTGGCTATGGACATTGGATGTCGTTGATAACGGGATCACATCATTAGGAGAATGATGTGATGGACAAGACCCAATCATAAGCCTAGCACAAAGATCGTGTAGTTCGTATGCTAAAGCTTTTCTAATGTCAAGTATCTTTTCCTTAGACCATGAGATTGTGCAACTCCCGGATACCGTAGGAATGCTTTGGGTGTACCAAACGTCACAACGTAACTGGGTGGCTATAAAGGTGCATTACAGGTATCTCCGAAAGTGTCTGTTGGGTTGGCACGAATCGAGACTGGGATTTGTCACTCCGTGTAAACGGAGAGGTATATCTGGGCCCACTCGGTAGGACATCATCATAATGTGCACAATGTGACCAAGGGGTTGATCACGGGATGATGTGTTACGGAACGAGTAAAGAGACTTGCCGGTAACGAGATTGAACAAGGTATCGGGATACCGACGATCGAATCTCGGGCAAGTATCGTACCGCTAGACAAAGGGAATTGTATACGGGATCGACTGAGTCCTTGACATCGTGGTTCATCCGATGAGATCACCGTGGAACATGTGGGAGCCAACATGGGTATCCATATCCCGCTGTTGGTTATTGACCGGAGAACGTCTCGGTCATGTCTACATGTCTCCCGAACCCGTAGGGTCTACACACTTAAGGTTCGATGACGCTAGGGTTATAAAGGAATTTTGTATGTGGTTACCGAATGTTGTTTGGAGTCCCGGATGAGATCCCAGACGTCATGAGGAGTTCCGGAATGGTCCGGAGGTAAAGATTTATATATGGAATGTTGTTGTTCAGGTTCCGGGAAAAGTTCGGGTTTTTTCGGTATTGTACCGGGAAGCTTCCAGAAGGTTCCGAAGGATTCCGGAGGGGTCCGGAGGTCCGGAAATTGTTCCACCATGTCCAATACAGTAGCATGGGCTGTAGGGGGGCGCCCTAGCCTTAATGGGCCAGGGGCACCAGCCCCCCCAAGGCCCATGCGCATGGGAAGGGGAAAACCCTAAGGGGGAGGGCCTCCACTTGACTTGGGAGGCACTCCTCCCCCCCTTGGCCGCCGCCCCCTCCTCAGATTGGATCTGAGGGGGCCGGCCCCCCTCTCCCTTGCCCCTATATATAGTGGAGGGGAGGGAGGGCATCCATACGAGAAGCCATGGCGCCTCCCTTCCTCCCGTGACACCTCCTCCTCTCCCGCAGGTGCTTGGCGAAGCCCTGCGGGATTGCCACGCTCCTCCACCACCACCACGCCGTTATGCTGCTGCTGGATGGAGACTTCCTCAACCTCTCCCTCTCTCCTTTTTGGATCAAGGCATGGGAGACGTCACCGGGCTGTACGTGTGTTGAACGCGGAGGTGCCGTCCGTTCGGCACTAGGATCTCCGGTGATTTGGATCACGACGAGTACGACTCCTTCAACCCCGTTCTCTTGAACGCTTCCGCTTAGCGATCTACAAGGGTATGTAGATGCACTCTCCATCCCCCCGTTGTTGGTTTCTCCATAGATAGATCTTGGTGACACGTAGGAAAATTTTGAATTTCTGCTACGTTCCCTAACAGATACCACCAGATTGATGTCCCTGATGTGAATGAACAACACATTGGAGTTAAGAGGAATATAAGAATTGTCTATGTAGAGCCATGATAGGTCACAAAGAAGGAACTGGCCCACAACTTCTCACTGATTTACAAGACCAATTGGCCATGGCAGATAAGAGTACTTGATGATTGGACTTTTTTGGTCAAATTCCCACCTCACATCCCAGTTGAGAGTGTAGCCAGATATCCTCTTTTTGGATTGCCTGAGTTAGAAGGAGTCACAGTGAATGTAGAAGTGTGGAAAGGGGTACTAGAACACCATAGTGAACTGCAAAAGGTATGGCTTCAGCTGGATGGGGTTGCACCAGCCTGGGCTGAATGGGCAGTATTGGAGCAATTTGCATGTGTGTTTGGAACCCTGATTGATGTTGATTGGCAAGGGAATTTCAAGTCATTCTTTGAGGTGGTCACGATCAAGATCAAATGTAAAGATCACACCAAAATACCCCCTGAAAGGTTGTTTGGCATAGGTGACAAGCTGTTCAGGATTGGGATTACTGTAGAACCACCATAAGATGACCCAGAGCTAGATGACCTGTTGGAAGATGAACTAGCTGACAATGCTAATGGTAACATGTTAGAGAAGGATAACAAGGAGGAAGAGAGTACCAATAGAGAGAAAGGAAACATTGGAGGAGGTTCCACTCCCTCCATCCAAAGTAACAAATCTGCCAACAGTGCCTCAAGCCACAACGCAAAACAGAAAGTAGTTGACTACTGAAGCAACTACAAGACCCAATTAGCATGGAGCAGAGCTACAACATCCTGCAAGGAATGGAACTTGAAGAGGATGAGGATGAGATGGAAGATCTGCTAACTGAAGATGGGAATGCAACAGATAGAGATGGAGAAGAGGTGATTTTCAGCCCCCAGTTTGAACCAGAAAATGGCCCCAACCCTCAGCCTCCTACTGATGAGACAGTAATTCAGCATGGGCACAAAGAGGGGAAAAACAAATGGGGCCCAGTTCAAGCATTCAGGAAAAGCAGCAGGATTGAAGTGGGAGGCAGAACCATGCTGGAGATTGCAATTAACACTAAGAAGGTGCATAACTTGGAAGCCACAAAGAATGACACCAAAGGTACCGTTGTTAAAAACTCATTTGAGCTTTTTAGTAACCCTAATTTCCTAGAAGTAGCTAAGAAGATAGGAATAGAGGTAGATACTAGTTACAATTCCACTGTAGAAGCTAGTTCTTCCAGCTCTCTGCCTTTGTGTGAAGGACAAAATGCAGGGGAATTTGAGCAATTTAATGCTGGTTTGAATAATAGTGTTGTTGATAAGAAAAAAAGTAAGATGGATGTATTTTGCAATATGACCCAACTAGTAGAGAAGCCCGAAGGGCCCCCAGATATTAGTAGTCTAATTGATTACCCTAGACTCACAAAAAAACCCTGGGCAAAGGAGCCTGGAGGTTTCCCTACCCAAAAAGAACTCATAGATTATGGTGGTTCCCCTGGTACCCCTTCAGAGTTCAATGTGATCCCTGCTCAAATACTCTGTCTCATGCAATCTAGTGCATAAGACAAGTGAAAAAACCTTTAGGTTCATAGCAGTCTATGGATCACCATATGAGGAAGGCAAGGATGAATTCATCTCTGAACTCCATAGTATGTTCATTGATGACCACCCACCCACTATTATAGGGGGGACTTCAATTTAGTTAGATATCAGAAAGATAAGAACAATGGGAGGATTAACCATAGCTGGAGTGACAAATTCAATGCTTGGATAGAAATTTGAAGTCTGCTAGAAATTAAGATGTCTAGGAGACAATTCACCTGGGCAAATAATCAAGATAACTTGGTTATGAGTACCATAGATAGGGTTTTTTGTACCACTGAACTAGATGCAATGTTTCCTTTAAGTAGTTCTCAAGCTCTCCCTAGAACTGGTAGTGATCACACACCTATCCTGGGGATTCTGGTGTGGATGGTACCCCAAAAAACTCAAGCTATAAGTTTGAGAAATGGTGGCTACTAAGAGCTGAATTTAAAGAGCTTGTGGAGAAAAATTGGTCTGCTCCTGTCAAATGTACCGCCCCCATGGACATTTGGTAGGAAAAAGTGAGAAGGTTTAGAAAGTTTAGTAGAGGATGGAGTAGAAATGTAGATGCTGAGATTAGGAAAGCCAAGCAGGAGTTAGAAGAAGAGTATGATAAACTTGATATTAAATCAAAAACTGTGCAGCTTTCTGAGGTAGAAAATTTAAGAATGAAAGAACTCCTCTCCAGACTCCATAACCTTTGGATTGTAGAAGAAGTTAAAGCTAGACAAAGATCCAGGGATAGGGATATCCTTGAAGGAGATAGAAACACTAGGTATTTTCTGGATGTAGCAAATCAAAGGAGGAGGAAAACACTTATTAACAAGTTGGAAGGTCCTGCTGGCACTGCCACAGATGTCAAAGACATGTTGGGTATAGCCACAAACTACTATAAAGACCTCTTTAAGAAAGAAGATAGAAAGGGTTTTAGAATCAATAATAATTTCTTTGCTGCTGAAGAAAAGGTCAATGACTTAGAAAACCTACAAAAAACTTTCTCTGAAGGAGAAATTAAGGAGGCCATCTTTGGTTCATACTCTGATGGAGCCGCTGGTCCAGATGGTCTATCCTTTATATTCCTACAAAATTTTTTGGGAAGTGATTAAGAAAGATGTGATAGCCATGTTTGATGATTTCCATAAAGGGGAATTGGACATCTATAGGTTAAACTTTGCTGTGTTGACCCTGATCCCAAAGGAGAAAGAGGCTACCAGCATGAAAAAGTTTAGGCCCATTAGTTTGATCAATTGTATCTTTAAGGTGTTTTCCAAAGTACTTACAAATAGATTAGCTATGCTGATGAATACGCTTACATCTAGTAACCAATCAGCTTTCATAAAAGGGAGATTTATCCTGGAGAGTGTAGTCACAGCACATGAGGTGCTGCACTCCACTGCTAAATCTGGCAACCCAGGTCTAGTATTAAAACTAGACTATGAGAAAGCTTTTGACAAAGTTAACCTAGACTTTCTTATTGAAATCCTAGAAAAAAGAAACTTCAATCCCCTTTGGGTGACTTGGATCAAACAGGTCACACACATGGGATCGGTTGGAGTGAAAATTAATGGAATAGAAGGCAACTACTTCCTTACAGGAAAAGGCCTGAGACAGGGAGACCCCTTGTCCCCCCTTCTCTTTAACTTGGTAGTAGATGTTCTGAGCAAGATGCTCTCCAAGGCAGCTTCTGATAAGCTGATTAGTGGTCTATGTTCTGAGTTAATTCCCAATGGGGTCATCTGCTTACAATATGCAGACGACACCATCCTTTTCATGGAGAAGGATGAAAACAAAACTAAGAACATGAAGATGGTCCTCACCTGCTTTGAGCAAGTTTCAGGCATGAGAATCAACTACTCAAAGAGTGAGATCATCCCAATAGAACTTTCTTCTGAAGAAACTAAATCCTTTGCAGATATATTAGGATGTAGAGTAGGGGCTTTCCCAATAAAATATTTGGGAATTCCTTTAAACTTAGGAGGGAGGATATACAACTCCTGATAGACAAAATCCTCAAAAGGATGTCTGGCTGGAGAGGCAAACTCCTCTCCTATGCTGCTAGGCTGACTTTGATTAAAACCTGTCTGGCTAGCATTCCCATATACCTCCTTTCTTTTTTCAAATTTCCAAAATGGGCTCTAGATATGATCAATAGTGAGATGGCCAATTGTTTGTGGAATGACTTTGAAGGAAATAGAAAAAATCACCTGGCCAACTGGCACCTAGCTTGTATGGGGAAGAAACATGGGGGTTTAGGGGTGCCTAACATCAAAGATGTTAACCTTTGTCTCCTTGGGAGCTGGGTAAGTAGATTCATCAAAGATGAAGGCAAGCTTTGGAAACAAATAGTGGACAAGAAATACATCCACAACTTCCCTAATATCTTTGCTAGTAAACCCCAAAACCCTTCCAGATTTTGGCAAGGGGTCATGTGGGCTGCTAAGGCTTTGAAATTTGGATATAAATGGGTGGTTGGAGATGGACAGAAAATCAGATTTTGGGAAGACATCTGGTTTGGTACATCTCCCCTCTCAGTCCAATTCTGGCCACTTTACACCATCTGTCACCAACAATGCTCTACCATAGCTGAGATCTGGGACAACTATGAGATTAAACTCACCTTTAGGAGGATTTTCACACCTACTATGATGGAGCATTGGTAAGCCCTAGAGCAAATCATTAGGAGTACCCTGCTTCGGGAGGAGGGTGACTCTCTCATTTGGCAATATGAAGCCAAAGGAAATACACGACTAGTTCACTTTATAGTATCATCAACTTTAGAGGGGTCCAGCCTGTGTATATACCAGCGATGTGGTCAATAAAAACCCCACCCAGAGTCCAGGTGTTTTTGTGGCTACTCTCCCACAACAAGCTGATGACGAAAGACAACCTGGCCAAAAGAGGCATAGAAAAAGCCCCAGAATGTGTATACTGCTACGAAAAAGAGTCCATTACACACCTATTCTTTGAATGTGTGGTGGCCAAGCAAATCTGGATAGAAATATCAGAGTTTTTTTGATGCAGAATTAGGAACTAACTACTTGTCTATTGCTAGATTTTGGCCAGCTAACAAGAAACATATTGCTTTAAATTTAGTCTGTGCATGTGTTCTATGGGCTATGTGGAAAAATAGAAATTCACATGTCTTTAACAATGCTATATGGACTGATGTGAAACAGATATGGAGGAGAGTGCTAGGACAATCCAGGAGATGGTTGATCTTGTTCGGAGGACCTGCCTTGACAAAACTGGAGGCGTTCGTTCAGAAAATCTCCTGCATCCTAGATGCCCCCCTCCAGATTCTGGCAGGTTAACTGTCGAAAGGGAAGACACTGAAGGTGACTCCGATCACTCGCTTCTCCTCTCTCGCTTGAAGACCGATGAAGCTCCAATCATAAAAGGGCCAGCATACAGAATCTCTCCACCAAGAAGCCCTCGCAAAAGCACCTGTAAGGCGACGCTGCTCAGCCCCGTCACCCCTATGGAGCTGGGTGGATCACCGGCTATGCCATGGAAGAAGCTCAAGGTGGTGCCCGTGACAAACGTGGCGAAGGAAAGGGTATCACTGGGAACTGCATAATGTGACGCGCTAACTGAAGAAGTGGAAGAAATCTGGTCTCCAGGAAAGGGAGGGGAGAGAAGTGTTGGTTATTACAGATTTGTGCACAAATTTGTAATAAGAGGAAACTCTGCTTAGTTCTTTATGTAGAACTGATTTGCTGATCAGATATCTTTGTAGTTTTTCTTTTCGTTCTAGCTCGTTCCTGGACATGCTTGCCATGACTGTAATGGTGTTACTTTCCTAGTCTCATCTATAAAATGGGGCCGGGGGGCTCAAAACCCCCTTTTATCTAAAAAAAAGTTCATGGATTTGGGAAAAAGTTCATGGATTTTTGAAAAAAACATTCGCCGATTTTGAAGAAAAAATTCATCGATTTACAATCATGCATTTAAGTAAAATAAAAAAATATAAAAAGAAAAAAGAAAAGAAAGAGTAAGAAAAAAATAAATACAAACTGGAGAAAGAGTAAAATGAACGCAAGAACTTTGTAAGCATAAGCTCGCGGTTGCCCAAGTGGTTGGCGTGGTGCGCTGGGAATGTACAGGACTCGGGTTCGATTTGCTGCTGCACACCATTTTGTGCACTTTAAATATATAAAGCAAAACGCTAACATGGGCCATCCCATCTCGCGACAGAGAGAGTGCGCTGCAGGCTCCCGTTTGCAAAAAACACCTGTAACGGGCGGCTGTGGCGCTAAATAGGAAATCCCCAACAAACCTGTAAGAATTTTTTTTTGTGATAAAACATACAGCGGCAGCAAAACAGGCCGGCCCATTCCCGTGGGGTGCGTTTTGGGGGGCTATTCCGCACTATGGAGCTCCTCGCAAATTCCTAGTTCCCTCCCAATGCGGGAATACTTCGTGTTTCGTATTTTTTGCGGGGATACTTCGCGTTTCGTAGGAAACACACACTTTCCTCTAGCTAAGAGGCCATACCACACCACAAACGTGATTTGCTTTAGTCTTTGAATACTGTAGAAGGTTTTGGCCTGTTTCTTTTTTATTTTTTATCTTCCGGTTATATTGGGTTTTCATTTCTATTTAATTTTTGTTTCTGCTCTTTCTTGTTATTCTCTTTCCCTTTTTGCTGTCTTTTATATTCCTTTGCGTTTTTTTCTTCAAGTTCCTATTTTCTTTTCCTTCATTTTGATTTCTTTATCCTTTTTCCCTCCAACCAGATTTAGGTTTTAAAATTTGTGAACATTTTAGAACTCAAAATTTTGAAAAAATCATGAACACTTTTTTAAATACACGAACATGTTGTAACATATGTGACATTTATTTATTTTACAATTTCATTAAACAATTAAAGAATTTTGAAATTTATGAATTTATTTTCAAAATCGTTAAGAATTTATTAACATTTTCAAGATCTCTAATTATTCTTAAAAATTGTACATTATTTTAAAATTTTCATAAGTTTTTTAAATGAACTCTTTTTAGAAGCTTGAATATTATGAATTTAAAAGGGTTGCAACATAAGTATGATTCAATTCATAATGGTACTGAATAAGAAACGGATGGAATCCAACCAAGCCGAAAAACCAGCCAAAAAATTGGCCAAATATATACAAAAAATCATCCTTGTGCGATAGGACATAAAGTGCATGAACCAGGTCAGCCCACCCTAGCGGGGTGCACTTTTCCTGCGAAGATTAAGCATCCGCCGCCATATGCAGAGATTGCACGGGCACTTTCTTGGGCAGTTCGTCACTTATGATTGTGGAGTTGATGATCCTGCCACCCTTGAGGCAATGGCATGTCGGGATGCTTTAGCTTTGGCTCAAGATCTACAACTATAGAATTTCATCGTTGCCTCAGACTCCAAGCAAGTGACTGGGGACATCAGTAAGGTAAGTCATGGAAGCTACGGAGCCATCATTAACGAAATTAAAACCCAAGCTGCTTTATTTTAGTGTAATTTTACTTTCGAAGGTCCTGCATTGTATAGCAGGCACATAGCTTAGCTAATATTTTTTTTCTTTCTCTTAGTCAAGGTCACCACGAGTAGTTTGGTCAACCTCATGACCCGATTTGTATCCCACATATTGTGGTTTTCGATGAATAAACCTTGGTTTATCCCCCTAAAAAATAGTTGTATTCCCCGCAACGACTAGGAGCTCCCTGAGCTCTGCATCTTTTGTGTGTGTGTGTGTGTGTGTGTGTGTGTGTGTGTGTCTAAACACACTCTTTATTAATGATCATAAACAAGGTTCATGGAGACACAATTTAGATCCAGAGGATTGAGGAGCCATAGATGGCGTCCTAAAGAAAGTCCTAAAGTGTGTTTAGTGAGGCTATGTGCCTCAACATTAGTTTCCCACCCTTTGAAGATGAAGGAGCAACACATAAAATAGACACCAATCTACTATATCTAATTAGGAGCACCCCACTACTTGATTTCTCTTAACATGCAGGGTATCCACATCAACATGCCATGTCATCAGTTCTCTGCCAATCAAGCCTTCGTGTGACATGCGCTACATTTTCGGTTGGTTCCGGCGTGCAAGATAGTAATTAGCAAAAGGAAAACGTCTGTCACTAGACTCTGCATGCAACGCCCATGGTTAGCCAGGCCCAAACAACGATTAATACGAGCATGCAGCCGTTTCCAAGGATAGCCATCAATATAGAATAGCAAAATATATCTAGCTAGCGCAGGAAAATGCTAAGGCGGCGGGAGGCGATTGCCTGGAGATCGTGCTCACGTGCTAGGGTTAGGGTTTTTCACTGCGGGGGTGAGAGAGATTCCGGTAGGGATCGGGAAAGCGACGGCGCCGACTCAGTCCCTGATCGGGTGGTGTTCTCCTCTCTGCCGCGGGCTGAGACATGGCGGAGAAAGGACCAGAGAAGACGACCAAGCCCGCGGGGGTGATGGCATCTTCGGCGGCGCGGCGGCGATCACGTAGGAACGCACAGGGACTGCCCCGGCGAAAGGAGCGGCTCTGGTGAAGGAGAAGAATCAAGCTGCGACGGCCAACCCTGCGGCGACGGCGTCAGGATCCACGAACATCAGGGATGCCGCGTCTCGGGCGACGGCGCCGGGGGCGTCGGCACAGAAGAGCAAAACAATGGTAGATGTTGCAGGTGGTGTAATGGCCACGCCGACGCGTAAGACGGGTGAATCAATGAGCAGGGGATCCTCCAAATCCCCTGTTGAAAGCAAAACCCCGGACCCGGCGTCGAGTCTCTCGGCGAGGATGAGTGGCATGGTGCTGATGGACAAGGAGGCGGAAGGACTGGATTTTGATGGCCAAGAAGAAGTGCTGCCAAAAAGCTCTCGATGGTCAGCAGTGGGTAAGGTGTGCTCCAATAGACCAATGATCAAGAGCGCCCTGGAAAGAACGATGACGAGGGCTTGGGGGCTGCACAGAGAAGCAAGGTTTAGGGACCTGGGATCCAATGTCTTTGAAGTTCACTTTGGTAGCAAGGGGGACTGGAAACATGCAATGAACAATGGACCTTGGCAATATGATTTCAATGTGCTCATTCTTAAAGAATACGAAGGAAATAAGAGGCCGTCTGAGATGGTGTTTGATACGATGGATGTTTGGGTCCGGGTGGATGATCTACCCCCGGATAAGAGAACGGAAAAGTTTGGGAAGGCGCTGGGAAATTGGCTAGGAGAGATTGTTAAAGTAGATTGTGACAAAGATGGAGTTGCCAGAGGTAACAATCTGAGGGTCAGGGCTAAGATTTCTGTTTTTGAACCTCTTGTGAGGGGATTCTACCTTAAGGCCTCTCGAGATGATAAGGTGGGACACTGGTTCGATTTTCATTATGAAAAGATACCACACTTCTGTTTTGAGTGTGGCCGTTTAGTGCATGCGGGGGGCATCTGTCAGCCTCCTTTGGACTCGTCATCCCAATAGGGTGGTTGGCTCAGGGTCTCCCCCGACAGGAAGGGTAACGAAAAGGAGGGCTCTTTTGGTCCGGTGATGAGCAGCAACAATAGCTGGGGCAGTGGCAGAACCGGCGACAGCGACCGGGTACGCCAGTACAAGGGCAAACAAGATGTGCCAGTCAAAAGAAATTTGAATGATGAACTATCCAGATCAATGGATCCCCGCACTGGTGGTGGATCTAGGACGGAGAGGACTGAAGTTAACAGTCCATCCAAGGACCGGTTCATCAGAAATGAAAGCAAAGAGTTTGACCTGAGAACGGGCCTGGAGCAGAAGAAGGAAAATGAACTGAGAGATAAACTTAACACGAGGCAACAGTTCAACAATGAGGCCAACCAACGGGACGCTGGGAGAGAGAGAAGGGCCGTGCATGGGGAGTACCACAAGGGTGGCCATAGGGGTGAGGGTATGGATCATTCGGGGCAAGGTGAAGAACATGTCAGGCAAGGTGAAGAACACGCCAGAACAAGAACCAAAGGCCACTATATCAGGAAGCCCAGGCAGGAGTATAGAGAGGTGCAGCGTGACAAGCTCCAACCAAGATATGATCATGGTGGACAAAAGAGGGGACCGAAGCAATTTTGGGTGGCGAAGGACGACCCAGACAGACAGGTTTCACACGACGGTTTTATCCGTGATACAAGGTAGAAAACATCTAATGTGTTTGACCGTATTTCCGAGACCAATGATGGATCGGCGGACCCCAAGTCGGGGGGCCGCCGGACGCCATGAATCTTTTGGCCTGGAACTGTCGAGGATTGGGGTTGGACTCGACGGTTGGCGAATTGAGAGACCTGATACGGTCCTACAACCCAGCGGTGGTTTTTCTCTGTGAAACGAAGAAAACGGTGAGAGCAATGGAGCGACTCCAGTGGAGCTTGGGGTTTAATCGAGGTGTAGCGGTTGACTGTCAAGGAAAGAGTGGGGGTCTTGCGCTATGGTGGAGAGATCATCTTCAAGTAACCGTGCGTCCGTGGAGCCAGTACTTCATTAACGCATAGATGAGGTGGGAGGAGAAAACTTGTAGGATCACTGGATTCTATGGGGAACCTCGAACAGAGCTACGCAAGAAATCTTGGGATGCTCTTAGATACTTGAGGGCTCAAGATGATCTGCCGTGGATTTGCTTGGGTGATTATAATGAGGCCTTGTTTCTTTCTGACCAGATTGGGGGGAATCAAAGACCCTTCATGCAAATGGAAGATTTTCGTGACTGTCTTGCTGATTGTGGTTTGGCTGACTTGGGGTTCTCGGGCTATCAATATACATGGGATAATAAGCGGGATGGTCCAGAAAATATTCAAGTGCGGTTAGATCGAGCCACTTGTACTGATTCTTTCTTACGGATGTTCCCAAAGACAACAGTTGAACACATCATTACCGAACAGTCTGATCACCAAGCTTTGTTGGTCCGGGCGCTAGAGACGGCTCCGCGTCGAGATGGGCCAAGAGATAGAGCCTTCCGTTTTGAGGAAGCTTGGACTCGCCATGATACATACCAAGCAATGTTTGAAGAAGCGTGGGAGACAGCTCGAACGGGGCACCAGGGTCTAGCTGCTATATGGCAAAGACTCAGAGGCACGACGGGGGAGATGCAAAGGTGGGCGCGGGAAGTTTTTGGCTCGATCAGAAGGCAGATTGCAAAATTAAAAGGGCAGCTGACTGATGCGAAGGTGACTGCTCTTTCGAACGGACACTCACTGGAGGTCCGTGAGATTGAAGCGCAGTTGAAGGAAATCTATACACGTGAGGAGATTATGTACAAGCAGAGGTCACGAGTTGACTGGTTAAGTGCTGGCGATCAGAACACAAAATATTTTCAAAGCCGTGCTACCCACAGGAAAAGGAAGAACACGATCAAAGCCCTTCGAAGGGAGGATGGAACTAGGTGTACGGTTGATGAACAGATGAGAGAGATGGCGGCAAGTTTTTACGAGGGGCTGTTTACTTCTGATGGTACGTCAGGTGCCAATGAATTGTTACAGAACATTCATCAAGTGGTCTCTCCGGATATGAATGACGCGCTCACCGCGCCTATCACTGATGATGAGATACATGCAACTCTTTTCCAAATGGGGCCTACAAAGGCGCCCGGGCCGGACGGGCTCCCGGCTCTTTTCTACCAGCAGCACTGGCCGCAGGTCCGTGATGATGTGTGCCGGGCTGTGAGGGATTTTTTGGGTGGCGTGGCCGCCCCGGAGGATTTCAACGATACCGTCATTGTCATGATTCCCAAGACCAACTCACCGGAGTTGTTGTCTCAGTTCAGACCAATTAGTCTGTGCAACGTGCTTTATAAGATTGCTACCAAAGTTTTGGCAAATAGATTGAAAGGCATTCTCCCCATTCTCATATCGGAGGAACAAAGCGCGTTTGTACCGGGTCGTCTCATCACTGATAACGTTCTGGTAGCCTATGAGTGTGTTCATGCAATATGGACTAGGAAAAGAAAGAAGCCGCTATGCGCGGTAAAACTGGACATGATGAAGGCGTATGATAGGGTGGAATGGGTGTTTTTGCAACAGATGTTGGAGCAGTTTGGTTTTGCACCACGATGGATTATGATGATCATGCGGTGTGTTGCCACTACCAACTTTTCTGTCCGGATGAATGGCGCTTGCTCTCGGAGGTTTTCACCCTCTTGGGGGTTGAGGCAAGGTGACCCGCTCTCCCCATACCTCTTCCTCTTTTGTGTTGAGGGTTTCTCGGCGTTGCTGAAGAAGGCTCAAGAAGACGCCAAGCTTAAAGGGGTGACGTTTGGGAGCACTGGCCCCCATGTTACTCACCTCCTTTTCGCGGACGACAGCATAGTTTTTTTGGAAGGATCGAGGGACAATATGGTGGCCTTAAAGGATATTTTAAATAGTTATGAAGCGGCTTCTGGGCAACGTGTGAATTTATAGAAATCTTCAATATCTTTTGGCAAGGGGTGTGGGGAAGATACAAAGGCAGAGTTGAAGTGTGCACTTGGGATCGATTCCGAAGCTCTAAGTGAACGATATCTTGGGCTGCCAACACTGGTTGGTCGTTCTAAGGAGGGCACGTTCAAGTATGTGACGGAAAGTGCCAAGTCAAAAGTGGGTGGATATAAGGGCCAAGGTTTATCCAAAGCGGCGAAGGAGGTCTTGGTGAAATCCGGACTCCAAGCTGTACCTACTTTCACCATGAGTTGTTTTCAGCTCACTAAGAAAACGTGCGGGAATCTGACTTCGATATCTTCAAAATTCTGGTGGGGTGAATCAAATGGTGAAAGGAAAGTCCATTGGATCTCTTGGCAAAAAATGTGTGCTGCAAAAAGAGTTGGGGGTCTAGGTTTTCCAGATCCGGAGGCTTTCAACCAAGCATTGCTTGCAAAACAGGCGTGGAGGATTTTGCAAGAACCAACCTCGCTATGCGCAAGGGTTCTCAAAGCCCGCTATTTCAAGGAGCAAACAATCATGACAGCCACATGCCCTTCGAACGCATCTTATACCTTTCGCAGTGTGCTGCATGAGAGAGATCTCCTAAGAGAGGGAACAATTTGGCGCATAGGGGATGGTTCGAAGGTGAATATACATCACGATAACTGGATTCTGAGGCAGGGAAGTATGCAGCCACTGGGCCAACTCTTCATGCCCGGCGTAACCAGGGTGGCAGATTTGTTAGCTCCTGATGGTCGGTCCTGGGATGCTGCGAAGGTGGATACCATGTTTAATCCAAGTGATGTGGCGGATATAAAACACATCGCTATTGGGGGTCCGGAGGAACAGGACTACGTGGCTTGGAACTACACAAAAAATGGTTGTTTTACTGTCAAATCTGCTTACCACCTGAGAAAGGCGAGGGGAAGATCGAGAACCGGACAGCCGGAGTCCTCTGATACGGTGACCGCTCACAAAGGGTTTATGGCGCTATGGGACACATGTGCACCATCTAAGGCAAAGATTCATGTGTGGCGTTTGATCAAAAATGGGCTGGCTGTGGGGTTCGAACTACACCGATGACGGATAAAACCTGGAGTTTTTTGTGTTGCTTGTGGCAGAGAAGAAACCAATTATCACCGGTTTTGGGCATGTCAACATTCTGTTAGGTTCTGGCAGCTGTTTCGCTCAGAGAAGGGAGTTGCGGTGGCGATCCCACCGTGCACGACGGACTCCCAGAGCGCTCTAGCTCGCTGGCTCCTTGATTGGCTTGCTGGGGCATCAGAGGAAGACCGAGAGGTTATGGTGCATTCATTGTATGGGTTATGGCTCGCCCGGAACAATGCTCGGGATGGTAAGCCGATCGCCACAGCACATGAAATAATGAGCTCAGTTTATGCCCACATGACGGAATGGAAGGAGATACATCCACAGAAGAGGAGTCCGCCTGTTAGGCCAGAACCACAGCGCTGGGAGCCTCCTGACGAGGGATGGGTTAAGGTAAACACAGATGGAGCTGTGTCAAAATCTGGGGCGAAAGGAGGAGGAGGAGCAATTCTTAGGGACCACAATGGTGCCTTTCTGGCAGCTACATGTCATCTCTTCCCAAACATTGTGGATCCAGAAGTGACGGAGGTCTTGGCGTGTCGACGGCCCTGCAGTTAGCTGCAGACATGAACGCAACAAGAGTTCATTTGGAGATGGATGCCCAAGCCGTGGTGAATATGCTCAAACATCCAGCGAGGAATCTGTCGGCTAACAGTCCCTGGATTGAGGAGGTGAAAGCCCTGCTCGGGTCTTTCGTCGAGCACAAAATTTCTTGGGTTTGGCGTTCTGCTAATATTGCCGCGCATAAATTAGCCAAAGTAGGGGTCGGTGATGAATTGTGCAAGGTGTGGTTGGGGGTCCCCCCAGACTTTGTTCTTTCTGTAATCGCGGATGACATTCCGGAGTTTGAGATTTAAATAAATGCGGCAATTGTTACCCTCAAAAAAAAAATCTAGCTAGCTATTACACGGGATGTGAAAAAGGAAACTGCTTTCATTAATACTCAGACATTTAGGTTCCTTCATCTCAGAAATAAATTTCCACCGGTTTCCTCCCAAAAAATCCCGACCAAGTCTTCTCATCTCCCCTATATCGTCTCTCTCTCACCCCCCTCCTCTCAAATCTCAACTGACGGACTGTTGCCCCTCCCCACCCAAAAGGACACCAAATTTCTTGCTGGAGACTGAGACTGATCTTAGCGTCAGGACACTCAAGATTCTCTCGGGCTATGTTCCCTTGCCGGTGTGGTGCCCTGCAACGCTCGATATGGCGGCCGCGGTGCCAAGTTTTCATCTCCAGTCTACCTCTTGGTTTCAGTTAGTTCAGTTCCACAGGAATCAGATCGGCCGCTTGGGAGATTGGACTCTGGACACGGCTTTCTTTTCAACCTCGCTGGTGCGGCGCCGGGTAAGGCCTCAGATTCGTCGACAAGAGGAGCAGCACATGCTTCGGGAGGGTGCCGGCCTAGACGTGCCCAACCCCGTCGTCTGATTTCCCCAAGAACAACAGCTAAAAAAAAGTTGTGAATCAGAAGAAATTGGGGTTGCGTTACAGAGAGAGAACGTGAGGTTGAGAGTTCAGATTTATTTTAGTTCTTTTATTCGGTGATGATAATGCGATTTCCTGTTACTCCCTTTTACAGTAGTATATACACTCGCTTCTATATATGGTTTCCATCTAGCGACCCAGAAGAGCTCACAACGAAGAGCTCACGCCACACAAGTCCATCCTGTAGGTTCCTATAGGGCGATGATGGCAGCGCCAAGGCCCAAGGGCATCACGTATGGACTAGCCTATATACTCATTTCAGGTGAGGACCGAGGCTTGGTAGTTCTAATGTTGGCTGATTGGATCATATCTATCGAATCAGTGTAAAAATATAATGTCTCCCTGCTCGAGGTTTCTACCAAATGCATTTTGATGAGTGGTCCATTGGTTTGATTTTGAAGTTAATCATTTGTTCCTGTCGTTCAGTGTGTTTCAAATCCTTAAATTTATTTTTGTTCACTCCTCATGACACAAATGTGGTGATTGGACAGGGGCATCAGCCTGACATGAACGATTGGCACCATCCCTGGCAAGGGTGGCGCCGCACAAGAACAAGCCAGTATCATTTGCTTTCGATCACAATACCGGCAGCCATCAACACAAGTATGAGATCTCGGCGTTTTTGGAAGGCATCAACGAAGAGGACACCCGAGTTTGATATACATGCTGCACATATGCATCTCTATATCCCAACTCCAGGTCTTAATCTCAATTAATTTCCATGTTTTATGTCCGCCTACTGCCGTCATGTACGTTCTGTTGAATTTAGTAACACGTGTTCCAGCAAGCCGCTACAGTATACCTACTGCCTTCATGTAAGTTCTGTTGAATTTAGTAACCCTATACATTCTTATTTGAAACTGTTGGTTCAAACTTGCTAGATTGCCTGATAATGTGTGGCATCAACCAATTCCCGCAGCAACGCGCGGGGTATCCTCTAGTTATTTAAAAATGCATGAACAATTCTTAAATTAATGAATATATATTTACCATATGTGGACACCCTTTGAAGATGAAGGTTTTTTTTCTCGTGTCAGCTTTGCTGGTATCACCCTCTAAATCACTAAGCTCCCTGGGCTTGGAGCACTGAGAATCAATTGAGGCTAGCGATTGCGATTTTGTTCTCTCGATTTTGACCATGTAACCGGCGTGGGCTTTGTGAAGGGGTCTCCCGCTCGGTGGGTCCCGGCTGCTTGGTGTGGGACTGCGTTCACGCGCAGTGACCGCCTCTCTCCACTCGACCCCTTTCTCTCTCTCCTCATCCCTTACGTCGCCGCTTCCTTTCTCTCCCTCGCCATTGCAGCACATTCACCGCCGCCTGATGAGCCCCCTCCTTCCCAGCGCCACCACCAGCCCCAACTCACAAAGCACCTTGTCTGGCCGTGCTTCCTGGCCAACAAAGCCATGCTGGATTCCCTCCTCTACCACATGGTGTGATGTTGGATGCGTGCTCCCCGCCCCCCGATGCTGCCGGATCCAGTTGCCCCAATTTGCGGCTCCATCGGATTTACCGCACCATCTCTGTGCCACCAAATCGTTACCTGATCGGTGGACAACAAGGTGAAGAAGGCTGTGGTGTTTCCCCATTGGGGCGTGGAAGGTGACGACTGCACCCGTCCTCTGCCAATTTGGCCTCCGCACCCCTTGCCGCGAGGAAAGCGAGCATGTATGCCGCAGGCTGACGTGCTCTTGTTTCTGTTGGCGGTGCCCCCTCGTCAAGCCAGCAACACCAATTTCTTTTGGGGCGGGTTCTTGTGGTTGTGCTCTGCCGTTGGTGGTGCTCGATTTGGCGTTTTGGTTGCAACCAACATTGCGCCTCATTTCTACAAGGTTGGGCTTGAGGGGCTTTCTGTAGTCTTTGCATGCAGAGGGGAGGCAATTTGGGGGAAGCTCAGCCGCTCGACAAGAGGCTACTTGGGGGGTGCTTGATGACCCACAAGTGTAGGGGATATATCGTAGTACTTTCGATAAGTAAGAGTGTCGAACCCAACGAGGAGCAGAAGGAAATGACAAGCAGTTTTCAGTAAGGTATTCTCTGCAAGCACTGAAATTATCGGTAACAGATAGTTTTGTTTTAAGGCAATTTGTAACGGGTAACAAGTAATGAAAGTAAATAAGATGCAGCAAGATAGCCCAATCCTTTTTATAGCAAAGGACAAGCCTGGACAAACTCTTATATAAAGGAAAACGCTCCCAAGGACACATGGGAATTATCGTCAAGCTAGTTTTCATCACGTTCATATGATTCACGTTCGTTACTTTGATAACTTAGTATGTGGGTGGACCGGTGCTTGGGTACTGCCCGTTCTTGGACAAGCATCCCACTTATGATTAACCCCTATTGCAAGCATCAGCGACTACAAAAGAAGTATTAAGGTAAACCTAACCATACCATGAAACATATGGATCCAAATCAGCCCCTTATGAAGCAACTCATAAACTAGGGTTTAAGCTTCTGTCACTCTAGCAACCCATCATCTACTTATTACTTCCCAATGCCTTCCTCTAGGCCCAAACAATGGTGAAGTGTCATGTAGTCGATGTTCACATGACACCACTAGAGGAGAGACAACATACATCTCATCAAAATATCGAACGAATACCAAATTCACATGACTACTTATAGCAAGACTTCTCCCATGTCCTCAGGAACAAACGTAACTACTCACAAATCATATTCATGTTCATAATCAGAGGAGTATTAATATGCATAAAGGATCTGAACATATGATCTTCCACCAAATAAACCAACTAGCATCAACTACAAGGAGTAATCAACACTACTAGCAACCCACATGTACCAATCTAAGGTTTTGAGACAAAGATTGGATACAAGAGATGAAGTAGGGTTTGAGAGGAGATGGTACTGGTGAAGATGTTGATGGAGATTGACCCCCTCCCGCTGAGAGGATCGATGGTGATGACGATGGTGATGATTTTCCCCTCCCGGAGGGATGTTTCCCCAGCAGAACAGCTCCACCGGAGCCCTAGATTGGTTCCGCCAAGGTTCCACCTCGTGGTGGCGGTGTTTCTCCCGAAAGCTTTTCGGAGTCTGAAACATTCTGGAAAGTGTCCCTTAAGTATTCCTCCGGGGTTACAGTTTCAATAACATTACTTTCAACATTTATGGGATTACCTGAGATATAATGTTTGATTCTTTGACCGTTCACCACCTTCAGATTTGTGCCTTCGAAGTTGTTGATTTTGATGGCACCGGAACGATAGACCTCTTCGATAACGTAAGGACCTTCCCATTTAGAGAGAAGATTTCCTGCAAAAAATCTTAAACGAGAGTTGAATAGCAACACATAATCACTTACATTAAACTAACGCTTTTGTATCCTTTTGTCATGCCATCTTTTAACTTTTTCTTTAAACAGTTTGGCATTCTCAAAGGCCTGGGTTCTCCATTCATCAAGTGAGCTAATGTCAAATAGTCTCTTCTCATCGGCAAGTTTGAAATCATAATTGAGCTCTTTAATGGTCCAATATGCCTTATGTTCTAGTTCAAGAGGTAAGTGACATGCTTTTCCATAAACCATTTTATACAGAGACATACCCATGGGATTTTTATATGCAGTTCTATAGGCCCATAAAGCATCATCAAGTTTCTTGGACCAATTCTTTCTAGATCTATTAACAGTCTTTTGCAAAATTAATTTGAGCTCTCTATTACTAAGTTCTACTTGACCACTAGACTGCGGGTGATATGGAGATGCAATTCTTTGATTAACATCATACTTAGAAAGCATTTTACGAAAAGCACCATGAATAAAATGTGAACCACCATCAGTCATTAAGTATCTAGGGACTCCAAACCTCAGAAAAAATAACTTCTTTAAGCATCTTAATAGAGGTGTTATGATCAACACTACTAGTTGGAATAGCTTCTACCCACTTAGTAACGTAATCAACAACAACTAAAATATGTGTATACCCATTAGAGGAAGGAAACGGTCCCATATAATCAAAGCCCCAAACATCAAATGGTTCAATAACAAGTGAATAGTTCATAGACATTTCTTCACGTCTATTAATATTACCAATTCTTTGACATTCATCACATGACAAGACAAACTTACGGGCATCTTTGAAAAGAGTAGGCCAGTAAAAACTAGACTGCAATACCTTATGTGCAGTTCTATCTCCAGCGTGGTGTCCTCCATAAGCTTCAGAGTGACACTTGCGTAGGATCTGTTCCTGTTCATGCTCAGGTACAAAAAGTCTGATAACAACATCTACTCCTTCTTTATAAAGGTGTGGGTCATCCTAGAAGTAATGTCTTAAATCATAGAAAAACTTTTTCTTTTGCTGGTATGTGAAACTAGGTGGTATAAATTTAGCAACAATGTAATTAGTATAATCAACATACCATGGAGCAGTACGAGAAGCATTTATGATAGCTAATTGTTCATCAGGAAAGCTATCATCAATAGGTAGTGGGTCCTCAAGAACATTCTCTAACATAGACAAGTTGTTTGCAACGGGGTTCTCAGCTCCCTTTGTATCAATAATATGCAAATCAAATTCTTGTAGCAAGAGAACCCATCTAATAAGTCTAGGTTTAGCATCTTTATTTTCCATAAGATATTTAATAGAAGCATGATCAGTGTGAACAGTTACTTTAGAATCAACAATATAAGGTCTGAACTTATCACAAGCAAATGCAACTGCTAACAATTCTTTTTCAGTAGTAGCATAATTTCTCTGTGCACTGTCTAGAGTTTTACTAGCATATTGGATAACATTTAATTTCTTATCAACTCTTTGTCTTAGAACAACACCTACAACATAATCACTAGCATCACATATAATTTCAATGGGTAAAATCCAATCAGGTGGCTGAATAATAGGTGCAGAAATCAATGCTTTCTTAAGTATTTAAAATGCCTCTTCACAATCATCATCAAAGACAAAAAAGAACATCTTTTTATAAGAGATTAGTCAGAGGCCTAGAAATTTTAGAGAAGTCCTTAATGAACCTCCTATAAAAACCGGCATGACCAAGGAAACTTCTTATACCTTTAATGTCCTTAGGACACGACATCTTTTCAATAGCATCAACTTTAGCTTTATCAACCTCAATACCTCTTTCAGAAATTTTATGCCCCAAGACAATGCCTTCATTAACCATAAAGTGGCACTTCTCCCAATTTAAGACAAGATTAGTTTCCTCACATCTCTGCAAAACTCGATCAAGGTTGCTTAAGCAATCATCAAAAGAAGTTCCATATACGGAGAAATCATCCATGAAAACCTCAACAATCTTTTCACAAAAGTCAGAGAATATAGCCATGATACATCTTTGAAAGGTAGCAGGTGCATTGCATAAACCAAAAGGCATACGTCTATAAGGAAAGGTACCGAAAGGGCAAGTAAAAGTAGTCTTTTCTTGATCCTCTTTTGACATAGGTATTTGAGAGAAACCGGAATAACCATCTAGAAAGAAAAAATGTGTATGTTTGGATAATCTTTCTAGCATTTGATCAATAAAAGGTAAAGGGTAATGATCCTTTTTAGTACCTTTATTTAGTTTGCGGAAATCAATTACCATTCTATAACCTGTTACAATTCTTTGCGGGATCAATTCATCTTTATCATTAGGAACAACGGTAATACCTCCCTTCTTAGGGACACAATGGACATGCACTACTAGGGAAATGCTTATAGGCAGACGCTTACTAGTAGCGAGGGTTTATACCCCTCACTACTGCTACTTACTAGTAGCGCGGGTTTTTACCCCTCGCTACTACTAAGTTGATAGTAGTAGCGTGGGTTTTTAACCCTCGCTACTACTAAGCGGTCTCTACCATGCCCCCCGAGACATGCCATAGTAGTAGCGAGGGGTATAAACCTGCGCTACTACTAAGTTGATAGTAGTAGCGTGGTTTTATACCCCTCGCTACTACTAAGTACGAGGTAGGTGAAGTCGCCATATCCTTAGCCGAATCCCCATCTCCTCCCCCAAATCCCTTCTCTCTTCCGCCACTCTCTCCTCCCACTTTCCATATGCTCACATGGACCTCTTGCCCATGCGTCCCTCCTCCTCCGTGGCGCCGAATGAGGCTGCCGCCTCGCGCCATCGGTGTCTAGGAGCTCGCCGGTCTTCCACCGACGTCTAGGAGGCCGCCGCCCCGCGCCACCACACCGGGGAACCTCACCACCAATGACTAGCTCTGCTGCTCCCTCCATTACCTTCCTCTCTCCCTCGGTTTTCCTTTTCTTTCTCTCCCTCTGGTTTGACTCACCCTCCCATGTCCATGCCTGTGCAGGTCATCGCCATGGACGACCCGGAGCTATCTAGCATGGTCGGGAAGAGGAGCCCGACGTCGTGGCCTGGCTCTTCCATAGAAAGGGGCCCTCTCCAACAGCCACCGCCGGATCTGGTCTTCCAATGTCCGTTCATGCCTCCGGCGACACCAACCGTCGCTAGATCAAATCACTGCTGCCATTGACAACATGCACGGGATCGAGATTTTGTTTTTGTTTTTGAAAGTAATAGCAGTAGCGCGGGGTATAAGACATGCTACAGATAATTAGCAGTAGCTCTATCTGCAACGCACGCTACAGCTAACCATGTATAGCAGTAGCGTGTGTCAAAACATGCTACTGCTACAAGTTAGCTGTGCCGATGTATCAGTAGTGTAGGAGAACGTAGTAATTTCAAAAAAATTCCTACGCACACGCAAGATCATGGCGATGACATAGCAACGAGAGGGGAGAGTGTTGTCCACGTACCCTCGTAGACCGTAAGCGGAAGCGTTATGACAACGCGGTTGATGTAGTCGTACGTCTTCACGATCCGACCGATCCAAGTACCGAACGTACGGCACCTCCGAGTTCAGCACACGTTCAGCTCGATGACGATCCCCGGACTCCGATCCAGCAGGGTGTCGGGGATGAGTTCCGTCAGCACGACGGCGTGGTGACGATGATGATGTTCTACCGGTGCAGGGCTTCGCCTAAACTCCGCGACGATATGACTGAGGTGGAATATGGTGGAGGGGGGCACCGCACACGGCTAAGGAACGATCCGTAGATCAACTTGTGTGTTGTTGTCCTAGAGGTGCCCCCCTGCCCCCGTATATAAAGGAGGGAGGGGGGAGGTGCGGCCGGCCAGGAGGGGCGCACCAGGAGGAGTCCTCCTCCCACCGGGAGTAGGACTCCCCCCCTTCCTTGTTGGAGTAGGAGAGAAGGAAAGAGGGGGAGAGGAGGAAGCAAAAGGGGGCTGCACCCCTTGTCCAATTCGGACCAGAAGGGGGCTGTGCACCTCCTTCCTTTCAGCCTCTCTCCTCTATTCCCGTATGGCCCAATAAGGCCCATATACTCCCCGGCGAATTCCCGTAACTCTCCGGTACTCTGAAAAATACCCGAATCACTCGGAACCTTTCCGAACTCCGAATATAGTCGTCCAATATATCGATCTTTACGTCTCGACCATTTCGAGACTCCTCATCATGTCCCCGATCTCATCCGGGACTCCGAACTCCTTCGGTACATCAAAACTCATAAACTCATAATATAACTGTCATCGAAACCTTAAGCGTGCGGACCCTACGGGTTCGAGAACTATGTAGACATGACCTAGAACTATTCTCGGTCAATAACCAATAGCGGAACCTGGATGCCCATATTGGTTCCTACATATTCTACGAAGATCTTTATCGGTCAAACCGCATAACAACATACGTTGTTCCTTTTGTCATCGGTATGTTACTTGCCCGTGATTTGATCGTCGGTATCCAATACCTAGTTCAATCTCGTTACCGGCAAGTCTCTTTACTCGTTACGTAATGCATCATCCCGTAACCAACTCATTTGGTCACATTGCTTGCAAGGCTTATAATGATGTGCATTACCGAGAGGGCCCAGAGATACCTCTCCGACAATCGGAGTGACAAAACCTAATCTCGAAATATGCCAACTCAACATGTACCTTCGGAGACACCTGTAGTACTCCTTTATAATCACCCAGTTACGTTGTGACGTTTGGTAGTACCGAAAGTGTTCCTCCGGTAAACGGGAGTTGCATAATTCTCATAGTTACAGGAACATGTATAAGTCATGAAGAAAGCAATAGCAATATACTAAACGATCAAGTGCTAGGCTAACAGAATGGGTCATGTCAATCACATCATTCTCCTAATGATGTGATCCCATTAATCAAATGACAACACATGTCTATGGTTAGGAAACATAACCATCTTTGATTAATGAGCTAGTCAAGTAGAGGCATACTAGTGACTATATGTTTGTCTATGTATTCACACATGTCTCATGTTTCCGGTTAATACAATTCTAGCATGAATAATAAACATTTATCATGATATGAGGAAATAAATAATAACTTTATTATTGCCTCTAGGGCATATTTCCTTCAGTCTCCCACTTGCACTAGAGTCAATAATCTAGATTACATAGTAATGATTCTAACACCCATGGAGTCTTGGTGCTGATCATGTTTTGCTCGTGAGAGTGGCTTAGTCAACGGGTCTGCAACATTCAGATCCGTATGTATCTTGCAAATCTCTATGTCTCCCACTTGGACTTGGTCCCTAATGGAATTGAAGCGTCTCTTGATGTGCTTGGTCCTCTTGTGAAATCTGGATTCCTTTGCCAAGGCAATTGCTCTAGTATTGTCACAGAAGATTTTCATTGGTCCCGATGCACTAGGTATGACACCTAGATCGGAAATGAACTCCTTCATCCGGACTCCTTCATTTGCTGCTTCTGAAGCAGCTATGTACTCCGCTTCACATGTAGATCCCGCCACGACGCTTTGTTTAGAACTGCACCAACTTACAGCTCCAGCATTTAATAAAAACACCTGTCCGGTTTGCGATTTAGAATCGTCCGGATCAGTGTCAAAGCTTGCATCGACATAACCATTTACGACTAGCTCTTTGTCACCTCCATATACGAGAAACATATCCTTAGTCCTTTTCAGGTATTTCAGGATGTTCTTGACCGCTGTCCAGTGATCCACTCCTGGATTAATTTGGTACCTTCCTGCCAAGCTTATTGCTAAGCATACGTCAGGTCTGGTACACAACATTGCATACATGATACAAACCTATGGCTGAAGCATAGGGAACATCTTTCATTTTCTCTCTATCTTCTGCTGTGGTCGGGCATTGAGTTTGACTCAATTTCACACCTTGTAGTACGGGCAAGAACCCTTTCTTTGCCTGATCCATTTTGAACCTTTTCAAAATTTTATCAAGGTATGTGCTTTGTGAAAGTCCTATTAAGCGTCTTGATGTATCTCTATAGATCTTGATGCCCAATATGTAAGCAGCTTCACCGAGGTCTTTCATTGAAAAACTTTTATTCAAGTATCCCTTTATACTATCCAGAAATTCTATATCATTTCCAATTAATAATATGTCATCTACATATAATATCAGAAATGCTACAGAGCTCCCACTCACTTTCTTGTAAATACAGGCTTCTCCAAAAGTCTGTATAAAACCATATGCTTTGATCACACTATCAAAGCGTTTATTCCAACTCCGAGATGCTTGCACCAGTCCATAAATGGAACGCTGGAGCTTGCACACTTTGTTAGCACCTTTTGGATCAACAAAACCTTCTGGCTGCATCATATACAACTCTTCTTCCAGAAATCCATTCAAGAATGCAGTTTTGACATCCATTTGCCAAATTTCATAATCATGAAATGCAGCAATAGCTAACATGATTCGGACAGACTTAAGCATCGCTACGGGTGAGAAAGTCTCATCGTAGTCAACTCCTTGAACTTGTCGAAAACCTTTCGCAACAAGTCGAGCTTTATAGACAGTTACATTACCATCAGCGTCATTCTTCTTCTTAAAGATCCATTTGTTCTCAATGGCCTGCCGATCATCGGGCAAGTCAACCAAAGTCCATACTTTGTTCTCATACATGGATCCCATCTCAGATTTCATGGCCTCTAGCCATTTTGCGGAATCTGGGCTCATCATCGCTTCCTCATAGTTCGTAGGTTCGTCATGGTCAAGTAACATGACTTCCAGAATAGGATTACCGTACCACTCTGGTGCGGATCTTATTCTGGTAGACCTTCGAAGTTCAGTAGAAATTTGATCTAAAGTTTCATGATCAATATCATTAGCTTCCTCACTAATTGGTGTAGGTGTCACAGGAACCGATTCATGTGACGAATTACTTTCCAATAAGGGAGCAGGTACAGTTACCTCATCAAGTTCTACTTTCCTCCCACTCACTTCTTTCGAGAGAAACTCCTTCTCTAGAGAGGATCCATTCTTAGCAACGAATGTCTTGCCTTCGGATCTGTGATAGAAGGTATACCCAACTGTTTCTTTTGGGTATCCTATGAAGACACATTTCTCCGATTTAGGTTCGAGCTTATCTGGTTGAAGTTTTTTCACATAAGCGTCGCAGCCCCAAACATTAAGAAACGATAACTTTGGTTTCTTGCTAAACCACAGTTCATAAGGCGTCGTCTCTACGGATTTTGATGGTGCCCTATTTAACGTGAATGCGGCCGTCTCTAAAGCATAACCCCAAAACGATAGCGGTAAGTCAGTAAGAGACATCATAGATCGCACCATATCTAGTAAAGTACGATTACGACGTTCGGACACACCATTTCGTTGTGGTGTTCCGGGTGACGTGAGTTGCGAAACTATTCCGCATTGTTTTAAATGTAGACCAAAGTCGTAACTCAAATATTCTCGTACATGATCAGATCGTAGAAATTTTATTTTCTTGTTACGATGATTTTCCACTTCACTCTGAAATTCTTTGAACTTTTCAAATGTTTCAGACTTGTGTTTCATCAAGTAGATATATCCATATCTGCTCAAATCATCTGTGAAGGTGAGAAAATAACGATACCCGCCGCGAGCCTCAACATTCATTGGACCACAAACATCAGTATGTATGATTTCCAACAAATCTGTTGCTCTCTCCATAGTACCGGAGAACGGTGTTTTAGTCATCTTGCCCATAAGGCACGGTTCGCAAGTACCAAGTGATTCATAATCAAGTGATTCCAAAATTCCATAAGTATGGAGTTTCTTCATGCGCTTTACACCGATATGACCTAAACAGCAGTGCCACAAATAGGTTGCACTGTCATTATTAACTCTGCATCTTTTGGTTTCAACACTATGAATATGTGTATCACTACTATCGAGATTCAATAAAAATAGACCACTCTTCAAGGGTGCATGACCATAAAAGATATTACTCATATAAATAGAACAACCATTATTCTCTAATTTAAATGAATAACCGTCTCGCATCAAACAAGATCCAGATATAATGTTCATGCTCAACGCTGGCACCAAATAACAATTATTCAGGTCTAAAACTAATCCCGAAGGTAGATGTAGAGGTAGTGTGCCGACCGCGATCACATTGACTTTGGAACCGTTTCCCACGCGCATCGTCACCTCATCCTTGGCCAGTGTTCGCTTATTCCGTAGTCCCTGTTTCGAGTTGCAAATGTGAGCAACAGAACCAGTATCAAATACCAGGTGCTACTGCGAGCTCTAGTAAGGTACACATCAATAACATGTATATCACATATACCTTTGTTCACCTTGCCATCCTTCTTATCCGCCAAATACTTGGGGTAGTTCCGCTTCCAGTGTCCAGTCTGGTTGCAGTAGAAGCACTCAGTTTCAGGCTTAGGTCCGGACTTGGGTTTGTTCTCTTGAGCAGCAACTTGCTTACTGTTCTTCTTGAAGTTCCCCTTCTTCTTCCCTTTGCCTTTTTCTTGAAACTGGTGGTCTTATTAACCATCAACACTTGATGCTCCTTCTTGATTTCTACCTCCGCGGCTTTTAGCATTGCGAAGAGCTCGGGAATAGTCTTGTTCATCCCTTGCATATTATAGTTTATCACGAAACTCTTGTAGCTTGGTGGTAGTGATTGAAGAATTCTGTCAATGACACTATCATCAGGAAGATTAACTCCCAGTTGAATCAAGTGATTATTATACCCAGACATTTTGAGTATATGTTCACTGACAGAACTATTCTCCTCCATCTTGCAGCTATAGAACTTATTGGAAACTTCATATCTCTCAATCCGCACATTTGCTTGAAATATTAACTTCAACTCCTGGAACATCTCATATGCTCCATGACGTTCAAAATGTCGTTGAAGACCAGGTTCTAAGCCGTAAAGCATGGCACACTGAACTATCGAGTAGTCATCAGCTTTGCTCTCCCAGACGTTCTTAACGTTGTCAGTTGCATCAACAGCAGGCCTGGCACCCAGCGGTGCTTCCAGGGCGTAACTTTTCTGTGCAGCAATGAGGATAATCCTCAGGTTACGGACCCAGTCCGTGTAATTGCTACCATCATCTTTCAACTTAGCTTTCTCAAGGAACGCATTAAAATTCAACGGAACAACATCACGAGCCATCTATCTACAACAAACATAGATAAGCAAAAAACTATCAGGTACTAAGTTCATGATAAATTTAAGTTCAATTAATCATATTACTTAAGAACTCCCACTTGGACAGACATCTCTCTAGTCATCTAAGTGATCACGTGATCCAAATCAACTAAACCATAACCGATCATCACGTGAGATGGAGTAGTTTTCAATGGTGAACATCACTATGTTGATCATATCTACTATATGATTCACGCTCGACCTTTCGGTCTTCGTGTTCCGAGGCCATATCTGCATATGCTAGGCTCGTCAAGTTTAACCTGAGTATTCTGCGTGTGCAAAAACTGGCTTGCACCCGTTGTAGATGGACGTAGAGCTCATCACACCCGATCATCACACGGTGTCTGGGCACGACGAACTTTGGCAACGGTGCATACTCAGGGAGAACACTTCTTGATAATTTTAGTGAGAGATCATCTTAAAATGCTACCGTCAATCAAAGCAAGATAAGATGCATAAAGGATAAACATCACATGCAATCAATATAAGTGATATGATATGGCCATCATCATCTTGTGCTTGTCATCTCCATCTTCGAAGCACCGTCGTGATCACCATCGTCACCGGCGCGACACCTTGATCTCCATCGTAGCATCGTTGTCGTTACGTGTCACACCCTAGCTAGTCATGCATTAGAGTGTTGCATCATGTTTACTCTTTCATCAGAAACTTGAAATGGGGATCTGTGAAACCCTCAGAACCATTTTGAAAATGACCCAAATAAAAATTTCTCCAAAAGGGTCCAAGAAAATGCTCATGTTGCTCTCTGAAAATATTGGACAGAGATAAAAATCAAACCAATATTTTTAGTGGCTCATGGACATTTATTTTGGGCATTTGGAATAAATGCATAAATATTTGCATTGGAAATATATTAATTATATATATTAATATATGCCCAAATATTATGCCAATTATAAAAGAGCTCTGGAATAATATAAATAGCTCCTGCAAAAATTGGCATAAGTTAAATAAATGATTTAATATATTTTTTAAATCAAAACAAATGTCAGAAATTAAAAAACAGAAAATATATAACAGGAGGAGCTTACCTGGGCTCCTCCACTGTGCGGCCCAGCCAGCTGGCTGGCCCAGCCGGCAGCCGGCCCAGCCCACCTCCCTCCTCTGTCGTCTTCGTCCCGACAGAGGGAGGGGAGTGTGGCCGGCGCGCGCGCGCGCCACCGCGCCACGCCACCTGCTCGCCTGCTTGCCTGGCCTCCCCTCCTCGCTCGACGCCCTGGACGACGCCACGCCTCTCCCCCGGCTCTCCTCTCCTCTCTCTCGCTTCCCCTCTCACACGGCCGAACACCACCGTCGCCGCCGTTCGCCATAGCCACCGTCTCCGGCCACCCCTCGCTCCCCCGACTAGCTCAGGAGCTTCGCCTCGACTCCCTCTTCCTCCCCACCGCTCCACAGCTCCCCGGAAGCCCTGCATCGCCGCCACGTCGCCGTTCCCCTCTTCGGGCTCCGACCACCGTCGCCGTCGATTCGCCGTCTCCAGCGCGTCCCCGAGCCCGCTTCGACGCCCACTGCAACCGCGGTGAGCTACGCCACCGTTTCCCCCTCTCCTTCCCCTCGTTCCCTCACCGTAGCCACCTCCCCACCACGGCCGAACCTCCGCCGTCGCCGAGCTCGCCGTCGACGCAGCTCCGGTGACCATTTGGTCACCCCGGCGAGTCCAACGAGTTCGCAAGACCCCGTAGAGCATCCCTAGCGCCTCGCTTTGCTCGACTTCGAGCTCCAGCACCGTTCCCGTGCACGACCGAACCCCGGCGGCCGCAGCCGAGCTCGCCGCCGTCGACTCCGGCCACCCCGACCCCAACGGGCTCCGCCAAGAGCTGCGGGTTGGCCTCAGCTCCACTCCGGTGGTCTCCGCGGCCCCTCTGGTGGCCGAAATGACCAAAACCACTTCCGCCGCCGCGTCGGGCTCGCCGGCGACTAAACGCCGGCAGCCGACTCGGGTTTGACCACGGGTGGGCCCTGGTTGACTCCCCTGAGTCAATGACAGGTGGGGCCCAGCCCTGTTAATTAAACATGATTTGTTTTAATTAAGTTTTAATTAAAATAATCACCCTGACATGCGGGACCCACTGTCAGGTTTGACCTGGACCAGTTCCGTTGACCTGCTGACGTCACACTGACGTCAGGCTGACGCAGTAATTGATTTTCTGGATTTAAATTAAATCAGGAAATTCCAGAATATTATTTAAACTTCAAAAATTCATAACTTTTATTCTGTAACTCCAAATTGGACAAATTATATATGAAAAATGATCAGAAAAATCCAATCTATCCATCTGTACTATTTTCATGCATGATCAAACAAGTTAAATTGATGTTTTAAGCAGAACAAGAAAAGGCACTTAAAAAGGCCATATTTGAATTTGGAATTTGAATCTTTGATTCAAATTTGTTCAAACCCTTCTGGCTTTAGTTGCATTAGCCCAATACACTCATATTGCCATGTTTCATGCATGCATCATATTGTTGCACATTGTTTGGTGATGCTTGTGTATCGATGCCCTTTGCGACAGGTTCTGTCCCCGAGGAGTACCGTTATTACCCTAACGAAGAACCGTATCCGTGCATCGAACCATCAGGCAAGCAACCAACCATTGATCATATCGATACAATCCCATGTTCTCGCTCCTGCTCTCTTTTACTGCATTAAGACAACGCGATTCAAACTGCTGTGTGCTACGGTAGTTGAACCCATTTCCTCTGCATGACCTGTCATTGCCACAGTAACTAGATGAAACCCACTAGCATGTGTAGGAGTTGATTGAGCCATATGTATGTGTTGTTCCTACCTTGCTATGCCTGCTATGCTTAGAGTCGTGTCAGGTCTGGTTCATCGGGGGGATGGGCTGGAGTGAAATGATTACGACCGTAATGAGAGTGGTGTGGTGAACACGATTTGGTAAAGGTATCGATGAGAGGCCATGTAGGAGTACATGGTGGGTTGTTTCATTGAAGCCGACCTTAAGCACTGAGATCTGTATGTGTGATTTAAGAATCAGCTACTACCATGCATTGGGCCCGAAACCAATGGACCCTCTCGGCTTCTTATTCACCCTAGTTCTCCGTCCAGGAGTTGCAAGTAGTTTCTGGTGTTTGTAGCCTACTGGAGGCCGTGGACAGCGCTGACCGTAGGGGTGGGCTGTGATGCGGTAGGTACGTGGCCGGGTGTACCGAATACCCGTTAGGTATCTCGGGAACCCTGTTCACATCGTTCGGGGCCGTATGGGAAACCTCGGCCGGACTCCCTGCGGATGGAACCTGAATAGGCGATAAACCTGGACTGGAGGCTTAGGTGATTAGGTAGGTCGTGGCCGACGCCCACGTTGGGCTTCCGCTTGAAGGTTGCCGAGTACATGTCGTGTAAACGACGGTAAGTGGTGAGAGCGTGTATGAAGAAGTACCCCCTGCAGGGTTAACATGATCTATTCGAATAGCCGCGTCCGCGGTAAAGGACTACTTGGTTGCCTATACAGTTCATAGACAAGTAAATGGAAACTACTAAAAGCCTCAAGATAAGTGTGAGTGCCCAGGATGGCTCTTCCGTAGGAAGACGGAGATGGATCCTCGGTAGTGTATTGAAGTGGTGAGTAGTGGACTCGTGTGCGCAAAACCATTTCAGTTGGAGTATCGTAGGATAGCCTAGCCAAGAGTCAAAGCTGGCTTGCTGCAATAACTCCACCAACCCTTCTTGATACTATGCATGTATGTAGGATCTGATGTAAGTCTTGCTGAGTACCTTTGTACTCATGTTGCTATAATCTACATTTTTACAGAAGACGCTGCAACCCCTTCTGATGGGTTCTATGTAGACGTTGACATCAACGAGTAGGCTAAAGACCCAGGTGGTGACCCTGAGCTTGTGAAGGACCACGTAGTATAGCTAGGCTTTCCAAGCCACTTTTATTTTACTAGTTGTCTGTACCCAGACAAGTTATTTCCGCTGCTGGTTTGCATGACTGTATGACTTGTATGTGGGGTCGTGAGACCCGCACCTTTGTGTATGCTATGTATGGCTCCCTGAGCCTTAAATAAAGTACTTGTGTCATAGAGTCATGTTGTGATGCTTCGTTGTATTTACACATATCGAGCATATTGTGTGTATGATTGAAATGCTTGGTATGTGTGGGATCTGACTATCTAGTTGTTTATCTTTAGTAGCCTCTCTTACCGGGAAATGTCTCCTAGTGTTACCGCTGAGCCATGGTAGCTTGCTACTGCTCTGGAACACTTAGGCTGGCCGGCATGTGTCCTTCTTCATTCCTGTGTCTGTCCCTTCGGGGAAATGTCACGCTTTGAGTACCGGAGTCCTGTTAGCCCGCTACAGCCCGGTTTACCGGAGTCCTGCTAGCCCAGTGCTACAGCCCGGACCCACTTGCTGATGACCGACACGTTCGAAGTTGGGTCATGGATGCCTGTCCCTGTAAGTCTGTGCCACTTTGGGTTTACGACTAGTCATGTCAGCCCGGGCTCTTTATCACATGGATGCTAGCGACACTATCATATACGTGAGCCAAAAGGCGCAAACGGTCCCGGGAGAAGGTAAGACGACACCCGTGGGGATACCGTGCGTGAGGCCGCAAAGTGATATGTGGTGTTACCTGCTAGATCGATGTGACATCGAGTCGGGGTCCTGACAGCGTTGGCATCAGAGCCGGACTGCCTGTAGGTTCTCCAAGCCAAACTGGTCGATGTTGAGTCTAGAAATTCTTTAGTTATATGTAGGGGAATTGTTTGTGGGATGGAACGTAAGGCTCTTTTTACTCCTTATACCTTATGACTTTCTGATCTGAGTCAGTCCATTCTTCCACCAGGGGTTAAGGAATTAGGATCTGTTCTCTCTATCAGGATCACGAGTTACTAATCAGTAGTACCTTATAAGTTTGATGGATACAAGCCTAGTTCAGATCTACTACCACATTATGTTGCCAGAATGGTTTCAGAACTTTGATATAATGATGATGAGTGTGTACGAAATCCTTTGTCAAATGTCTCAAATCCTTTTTGAGCATTTACAGCTGTTATGCTGCCGAAATTTTGCTAGAAATTCTAATGCCTTTGCATTATGATTGTGCTTTCAGATGGCCACTCGCGACCTCAATCAAGTGGTTCGCCTGACTCGATGCCTAGATGTACCCGGCCATACTGCTAAGTTGGTCAGGGTAATGACTGAGGCTGGATACCGCTGGTATCCCGAGTACACGGTCGAAGAGCAATTCCGAGATTTCAATCAAAGCCAGTATCTCTGCACTGTCAGGATATTTCCATCTTATCCTGGATCCACCGAGCCTCTTCACTGCTCTTATGGACTCAGGGTTACCATTGAGATGGCTGTGCAGGACGCCGCCTACTCTATGATGACCATTATGCGAGTCAGATCTGGGTTATTTCGGGACTCTGATTTCCGGTATATGCCAGGATCACTTCCGGGAGCACAAGGGTATCTCCAGGCTATCTATGCTGACTCCACTCAGGAGGATTCACGGACTCGCACCACTGCTGAGATGCTCGAGGATAAGGACCGTGAAAATCGGGCCTTAAGGTTAGAGCTCTTCAATACCCGTGCTGACCACTGGGCCACTTTGACTCGGTTCGCACCGGCGGTGCAAGCTGGATATTCAGATATGCGCGATCTCTATCCTGTGAGATCTGCTCTGCCAAACGTGATGGTTTGGCGTGATGTAGGAGGCATCACCCCACCTCGCGGTCCCCGCAGGCCACCGTTTGTTGGTCCAAGGCCTCATCCTAGCCCCTATGGTCCACAAGCTCCGCGAGACCGTCTGTTTCCGGATGAACATGTTGAGCTCCCAGGCTATGGAGGTGACTTCTACGAGGACTACTACGGATCGGTCTGAGTTAGTGGTAGTATCACTAGTTCGCACTAGCTGTGTCGTCTATCGTCCCGCGTGACTCGTGGGATATGACCTAGTTTGTACTCCTTCCGGAGGTGTAGAAAAATAATGTATATGAGCTTGGAATGCCTCCGATGAGATGTAATCCTCTTTTCACCGTAATAGTACTTTGTTTGGTCTTGCACTAAACCCTGTATGGTGTGTATGACGATGGAATAAAAGAAGCAGTTTCTGTATCTACCATGTCATACGGATGATAATCTTGCATTCCGAGTTATTCCTTACATTATGTATCCTATGTCGGAATTTTACCATCCTGACTAAAACATTGTCTTGATTTCCTAGGATGGTCAACACGCGCGCTAACCCTGCTTCCCAAGAGCAGGCCGAAGGCAGTGAAGCCAGGGATGCAAATCTGCCTCATCCTCCTTCACTAGCCGAGGTTATGATGGAAGCTGAGAGAAACAAGCGGGAGACAAACCGTTTGTTGGAGCGTATTGAACAGAATACAGCACACCATCAGAGGGCTAACGTGGTGTCACTCAGTGATTTTATCAAATTGCATCCACCCACGTTCCACCACTCCGTCGAGCCTCTCGACGCTGATGACTGGCTTCGCAGTATCTCTCACAAACTGCGTTCCGCGCTGGTAGCGGAGGCTGACAAGGTCACCTTTGCTGCATATCATCTTGAAGGCCCCGCCAGTCTATGGTGGGAGAATTATGGAGCTATGCGCCCAGCGGGCCATGTCACAACTTGGGCTGAGTTCAGCGAGGCTTTCCGTGAACATCACATTCCGGAGGGTCTCATGGACCGTAAACGTGAAGAATTTTGCAGTTTCACCCAAGGCCGACTTTCTGTGACATGCCATCCACTATGGAAATTTCTACTCCTGGTTCTAGATGGCAGACCTCTAGGGTAAGTTATGGAAATGAAATCCAAGTCGACAGACTTGTTTTCCTCGCGTCTTTGATAGCCCTTAAATCTTCAGATATTAATATCATTCTGGGTATGGACTGGATGTCGGCTCATCATGCCCAAATCGATTGCTTCTCTAGGACTGTTCAACTCACCCATCCTTCGGGAAAGATAGTCAATGTCTTGACCCGAATAGCCAAGCGACAATTATATTCTCTTAACGCCAGCCCTTTGCCAGACCTTGAGGACGTTCCGGTAGTCCGTGACTTCCCGGATGTCTTTCCAGAGGAATTGCCAGGTGTTCCACCTGACAGGGATGTTGAGTTTGTAATAGACCTCATTCCAGGAACCGTTCCGATTGCTAGAAGACCTTATAAGATGGCACCACTAGAACTAGCCGAGCTTAAGAAACAACTCGATGAGTCCTTGAAAAAGGGTTTCATCCGCCCTAGTTCATCTCCGTGGGCTTGCCCCGTCCTATTCGTCAAGAAGAAGGATGGTACGGACCGGATGGTTGTAGATTACCGACCTGTTAATTTGGTCACAATCAAGAACAAATATCCGCTTCCCAGGATCAATGACCTGTACGATCAGCTCGCTGGATCCTCAGTCTTCTCCAAGATGGATTTGAGGTTGGGCTACCATCAAATCAAAATCAGAAACGGGGACATTCCTAAAACGGCCTTTGTTACTCGTTACAGCCAATACGAGTACACCGTCATGTCCTTCGGATTAACCAATGCTCCAGCCACCTTTTCTCGGTTAATGAATTCAATCTTCATGGAGTATTTGGATAAATTCGTCGTGGTTTACCTCGATGATATACTCATCTACTCCAAGAACGAGGAAGAACATGCCGAACATCTAAGGCTAGTGTTGCAGAAACTTCGAGAGCATCGCCTTTATGCCAAATTTTCTAAATGTGAATTCTGGTTGTCAGAAGTGACCTATCTGGGTCATGTAATATCTGGTAAAGGTATTGCTGTTAACCCCGAGCGAGTTCAAGCCATCCTTAACTGGACTCCACCCGAATCGGTCAAGCAAGTTCGGAGTTTTCTAGGCTTAGCGAGCTATTGTCGTCGCTTTGTCGAGAACTTCTCCAAGGTTGCCAAACCTCTAACCGAACTCCTCAAGAAAGATAAGAAGTTCGAATGGACTCCAGAATGTGAGCACAGCTTTCAGGAACTGAAAAGACGCCTGACTTCTGCTCCCGTATTGGTACCGCCAGACTTCTCTAAGGACTTTGTTATCTACTGCGACGCCTCGCGACAAGGACTAGGTTGCATTCTCATGCAAGATCGACACGTAATTGCCTACGCTTCACGACAATTGCACCCACATGAGGAGAATTATCCTACTCATGATCTAGAACTTGCAGCCGTAGTCTATGCACTTAAGACCTGGCGACATTACCTCCTCGGTAATCGTTGCGAAATATTCACTGATCACCAAAGTCTGAAGTATATTTTCACCCAACCGGATTTGAATCTCAGGCAGAGACGTTGGGTTGAATTGATCACTGACTTCGACTTAGGAATAACCTACACCCCAGGGAAAGCCAACGTCATGGCTGATGCGCTAAGTCGTAAATCTTATTGTAACAACCTGATGTTACAACAAAGTCAACCGCTTCTCCATGAGGAATTTCGGAAGCTTAACCTTCACATTGTTCCTCAAGGTTTTCT
>NC_041393.1:31644830-31664470 GCF_002162155.2 Triticum dicoccoides
CTCACTCTCCCCCGGCTCTCCTCTCCTCTCTCTCGCTCCCCCTCTCACACGGCCGAACACCACCGTCGCCGCCGTTCGCCATAGCCACCGTCTCCGGCCACCCCTCGCTCCCCCGACTAGCTCAGGAGCTCCGCCTCGACTCCCTCTTCCTCCCCACCGCTCCACAGCTCCCCGGAAGCCCTACATCGCCGCCACGTCTCCGTTCCCCTCTTCGGGCTCCGACCACCGTCGCCGTCGATTCGCCGTCTCCAGCGCGTCCCCGAGCCCGCTTCGACGCCCACTGCAACCGCGGTGAGCTACGCCACCGTTTCCCCCTCTCCTTCCCCTCGTTCCCTCACCGTAGCCACCTCCCCACCACGGCCGAACCTCCGCCGTCGCCGAGCTCACCGTCGACGCAGCTCCGGTGACCATTTGGTCACCCCGGCGAGTCCAACGAGTTCGCAAGACCCCGTAGAGCATCCCTAGCGCCTCGCTTTGCTCGACTTCGAGCTCCAGCACCGTTCCCGTGCACGACCGAACCCCGGCGGCCGCAGCCGAGCTCGCCGCCGTCGACTCCGGCCACCCCGACCCCAACGGGCTCCGCCAAGAGCTGCGGGTTGGCCTCAGCTCCACTCCGGTGGTCTCCGCGGTCCGTTTGGTGGCCGAAATGACCAAAACCACTTCCGCCGCCGCGTCGGGCTCGCCGGCGACTAAACGCCGGCAGCCGACATTAACTTTGACCACGGGTGGGCCCTGGTTGACTCCCCTGAGTCAATGACAGGTGGGGCCCAGCCCTGTTAATTAAACAGGATTAATTTTAATTAAGTTTTAATTAAAATAATCACCCTGACATGCGGGACCCACTGTCAGGTTTGACCTGGACCAGTTCCGTTGACCTGCTGACGTCACACTGACGTCAGGCTGACGCAGTAATTGATTTTCTGGATTTAATTTAAATCAGGAAATTCCAGAATATTATTTAAACTTCAAAAATTCATAACTTTTATTCTGTAACTCCAAATTGGACAAATTATATATGAAAAATGATCAGAAAAATCCAATCTATCCATCTGTACTATTTTCATGCATGATCAAACAAGTTAAATTGATGTTTTAAGCAGAACAAGAAAAGGCACTTAAAAAGGCCATATTTGAATTCGGAATTTGAATCTTTGATTCAAATTTGTTCAAACCCTTCTGGCTTTAGTTGCATTAGCCCAATACACTCATATTGCCATGTTTCATGCATGCATCATATTGTTGCACATTGTTTGGTGATGCTTGTGTATCGATGCCCTTTGCGACAGGTTCTGTCCCCGAGGAGTACCGTGATTACCCTAACGAAGAACCGTATCCGTGCATCGAACCATCAGGCAAGCAACCAACCGTTGATCATATCGATACAATCCCATGTTCTCGCTCCTGCTCTCTTTTACTGCATTAAGACAACGCGATTCAAACTGCTGTGTGCTACGGTAGTTGAACCCATTTCCTCTGCATGACCTGTCATTGCCACAGTAACTAGATGAAACCCACTAGCATGTGTAGGAGTTGATTGAGCCATATGTATGTGTTGTTCCTACCTTGCTATGCCTGCTATGCTTAGAGTCGTGTCAGGTCTGGTTCATCGGGGGGATGGGCTGGAGTGAAATGATTACGACCGTAATGAGAGTGGTGTGGTGAACACGATTTGGTAAAGGTATCGATGAGAGGCCATGTAGGAGTACATGGTGGGTTGTTTCATTGAAGCCGACCTTAAGCACTAAGATCTGTATGTGTGATTTAAGAATCAGCTACTACCATGCATTGGGCCCGAAACCAATGGACCCTCTCGGCTTCTTATTCACCCTAGTTCTCCGTCCAGGAGTTGCAAGTAGTTTCTGGTGTTTGTAGCCTACTGGAAGCCGTGGACAGCGCTGACCGTAGGGGTGGGCTGTGATGCGGTAGGTACGTGGCCGGGTGTACCGAATACCCGTTAGGTATCTCGGGAACCCTGTTCACATCGTTCGGGGCCGTATGGGAAACCTCGGCCGGACTCCCTGCGGATGGAACCTGAATAGGCGATAAACCTGGACTGGAGGCTTAGGTGATTAGGTAGGTCGTGGCCGACACCCACGTTGGGCTTCCGCTTGAAGGTTGCCGAGTACATGTCGTGTAAACGACGGTAAGTGGTGAGAGCGTGTATGAAGAAGTACACCCCTGCAGGGTTAACATGATCTATTCGAATAGCTGCGTCCGCGGTAAAGGACTACTTGGTTGCCTATACAGTTCATAGACAAGTAAATGGAAACTGTTAAAAGCCTCAAGATAAGTGTGAGTGCCGAGGATGGCTCTTCCGTAGGAAGACGGAGGTGGATCCTCGGTAGTGTATTGAATTGGTGAGTAGTGGACTCGTGTGCGCAAAACCATTTCAAGTTGGAGTCTCGTAGGATAGTCTAGCCAAGAGTCAAAGCTGGCTTGCTGCAATAACTCCACCAACCCTTCTTGATACTATGCATGTATGTAGGATCTGATGTAAGTCTTGCTGAGTACCTTTGTACTCATGTTGCTATAATCTACATTTTTACAGAAGACGCTGCAACCCCTTCTGATGGGTTCTATGTAGACGTTGACATCAACGAGTAGGCTAAAAGACCCAGGTGGTGACCCTGAGCTTGTGAAGGACCACATAGTATAGCCAGAGGCTTTCCAAGCCTCTTTTATTTTACTAGTTGTCTGTACTCAGACAAGTTACTTCCGCTGCTGGCTTGTATGATTGTATGACTTGTATGTTGGGTCGTGAGACCCGTACCTTTGTGTGTATGTTATGTATGGCTCACTGAGCCTTAAATAAAGTACTTGTGTCATAGAGTCATGTTGTGATGCTTCGTTGTATTTGCACATATCGAGCATATTGTGTGTATGATTGAAATGCTTGGTATGTGTGGGATCTGACTATCTAGTTGTTTATCTTTAGTAGCCTCTCTTACCAGGAAATGTCTCCTAGTGTTACCGCTGAGCCATGGTAGCTTGCTACTGCTCTGGAACACTTAGGCTGGCCGGCATGTGTCCTTCTTCGTTCCTGTGTCTGTCCCTTCGGGGAAATGTCACGCTTTGAGTACCGGAGTCCTGTTAGCCCGCTACAGCCCGGTTTACCGGAGTCCTGCTAGCCCAGTGCTACAGCCCGGACCCACTTGCTGATGACCGACACGTTCGAAGCTGGGTCATGGATGCCTGTCCCTGTAAGTCTGTGCCACTTTGGGTTTACGACTAGTCATGTCAGCCCGGGCTCTTTATCACATGGATGCTAGCGACACTATCATATACGTGAGCCAAAAGGCGCAAACGGTCCCGGGAGAAGGTAAGACGACACCCGTGGGGATACCGTGCGTGAGGCCGCAAAGTGATATGAGGTGTTACCTGCTAGATCGATGTGACATCGAGCCGGGGTCCTGACATTACGCCATCTATTGCTTCTACGACTATCGCTACCGTTTAGTGATAAAGTAAAGCAATTACAGGGCGTTTGCATTTCATACAATAAAGTGACAATCATATGGCTCCTGCCAGTTGCCGATAACTTCGGTTACAAAACATGATCATCTCATACAATAAAATATAGCATCATGTCTTGACCATATCACATCATAACATGCCCTGCAAAAACAAGTTAGACGTCCTCTACTTTGTTGTTGCAAATTTTACGTGGCTGCTACGGGCTTTAGCAAGAACCGTTCTTACCTACGCATCAAAACCACAACGATAGTTCGTCAAGTTAATGCCGTTTTAACCTTCGCAAGGACCGGGCGTAGCCACACTCGATTCAGCTAAAGTGAGAGAGACAGACACCCGCCAGCCACCTTTAAGCACAAGTGCTCGCAATGGTGAAACCAGTCTCGCGTAAGCGTACGCGTAATGTCGGTCCGGGCCGCTTCATCTCACAATACCGCCGAACCAAAGTATGACATGCTGGTAAGCAGTATGACTTGTATCGCCCACAACTCACTTGTGTTCTACTCGTGCATATAACATCAACGCATAAAACTAGGCTCGGATGCCACTGTAGGAGAACGTAGTAATTTCAAAAAAATTCCTACGCACACGCAAGATCATGGTGATGACATAGCAATAAGAGGGGAGAGTGTTGTCCACGTACCCTCCTAGACCGTAAGCGGAAGCGTTATGACAACGCAGTTGATGTAGTCGTACGTCTTCACGATCCGACCGATCCAAGTACCGAACGTACGGCACCTCCGAGTTCAGCACACGTTCAGCTCGATGACGATCCCCGGACTCCGATCCAGCAGGGTGTCGGGGATGAGTTCCGTCAGCACGACGGCGTGGTGACGATGATGATGTTCTACCGGCGCAGGGCTTCGCCTAAACTCCGCGATGATATGACCGAGGTGGAATATGGTGGAGGGGGGCACCGCACACGGCTAAGGAACGATCCGTAGATCAACTTGTGTGTTGTTGTCCTAGAGGTGCCCCCCTGCCCCCGTATATAAAGGAGGGAGGGGGGAGGTGCGGCCGGCCAGGAGGGGCGCGCCAGGAGGAGTCCTCCTCCCACCGGGAGTAGGACTCCCCCCTTCCTTGTTGGAGTAGGAGAGAAGGAAAGAGGGGGAGAGGAGGAAGGAAAAGGGGGCTGCACACCTTGTCCAATTCGGACCAGAAGGGGGCTGCGCACCTCCTTCCTTTCAGCCTCTCTCCTCTATTCCCGTATGGCCCAATAAGGCCCATATACTCCCCGGCGAATTCCCGTAACTCTCCGGTACTCCGAAAAATACCCGAATCACTCGGAACCTTTCCGAACTCCGAATATAGTCGTCTAATATATCGATCTTTACGTCTCGATCATTTCGAGACTCCTCGTCATGTCCCCGATCTCACCCGGGACTCCGAACTCCTTCGGTACATCAAAACTCATAAACTCATAATATAACTGTCATCGAAACCTTAAGCGTGCGGACCCTACGGGTTCGAGAACTATTAGACATGACCTAGAACTATTCTCGGTCAATAACCAATAGCGGAACCTGGATGCCCATATTGGTTCCTACATATTCTATGAAGATCTTTATCGGTCAAACCGCATAACAACATACGTTGTTCCTTTTGTCATCGTTATGTTACTTGCCCGAGATTTGATCGTCGGTATCCAATACCTAGTTCAATCTCGTTACCGACAAGTCTCTTTACTCGTTACGTAATGCATCATCCCGTAACCAACTCATTTGGTCACATTGCTTGCAAGGCTTATAATGATGTGCATTACCGAGAGGGCCCAGAGATACCTCTCCGACAATCGGAGTGACAAAACCTAATCTCGAAATATGCCAACTCAACATGTACCTTCGGAGACACCTGTAGTACTCCTTTATAATCACCCAGTTACGTTGTGACGTTTGGTAGTACCCAAAGTGTTCCTCCGGTAAACGGGAGTTGCATAATTCTCATAGTTACAGGAACATGTATAAGTCATGAAGAAAGCAATAGCAATATACTAAACGATCAAGTGCTAGGCTAACAGAATGGGTCATGTCAATCACATCATTCTCCTAATGATGTGATCCCATTAATCAAATGACAACTCATGTCTATGGTTAGGAAACATAACCATCTTTGATTAATGAGCTAGTCAAGTAGAGGCATACTAGTGACTATATGTTTGTCTATGTATTCACACATGTATCATGTTTCCGGTTAATACAATTCTAGCATGAATATTAAACATTTATCATGATATGAGGAAATAAATAATAACTTTATTATTGCCTCTAGGGCATATTACCTTCAAGTAGCGCGGGCACCCGCACTACTGATACACGCAAAACCCGCCCTGCTGCTAGGCTTTTCCCTAGTAGTGGGACTTACCCACTAACTATTAGCAACGGGATAGATTATACCTGCCTCCATAAGCTTTAGTATTTCTTTTCTTACCACTTCTTTCATCTTAGGATTTAACCTGCGTTGGTGATCAACAATCGGTTTAGCGCCTTTCTCCAATTTTATTTTGTGTTGGCATAAAGTGGGACTAATGCCCTTAAGATCATCAAGAGTATATCCAATAGCAGCACGGTGCTTCTTCAGAGTTTTCAATAATTTCTCTTCTTCTTGCTCTGAAAGATTAGCACTAATAATAACAGGAGATATCTTCTTTTCATCAAGATAAGCATATTTAAGAGTATCAGGTAATGGTTTAAGCTCAAACACAGGATCACCCTTGGGTGGAGGAGGATCCCCTAGGATTTCAACAGGCAAGTTGTGTTTCAAAATAGGTCCCTATTTAAAGAATACTTCATCTATTTTCCTTCTTTCATTCATAAACATATCATTTTCATGGTCTAGCAAATATTGTTCTAAAGGGTCATTAGGAGGCACAACAATAGAGGCAAGACCAATAATTTCATCTTTACTTGGCAGTTCTTTATCATGGGGTTGTCTACGGAATTTAGCAAAATTAAACTCATGAGACATATCCCCCAATCCAATAGTAAGAATATCCTTTTTGCACTCTATCCTAGCATTAACAGTATTCAAGAAGGGTCTACCAAATATAATGGGACAAAAGTTATCTTGTGGGGAACCAAGAACAAGAAAATCAACAGGATATTTGACTTTCCCACACAAGACTTCAACATCTCTAACAATCCCAAATGGTGAAATAGTATCTCTATTGGGAAGCTTAATTGTAACATCAATTTCTTCTATCTCAGCAGGTGCAATATCATGCATAATTTCTTTGTATAAGGAATGGGGTATTGCACTTGAACTAGCACCCATATCACATAAGCCATGATAGCAATGATCTCCTATTTTAACAGAAATAACAGGCATGCTTACAACAGGTCTATGTTTATTTAGTATTAGGTCTAGCAATTCTAGCAGCTTCATCACAGAAGTAAATAACATGCCCATCAATATTATCGGCCAAGAGATATTTAACCACAACAATACTAGGTTCAACTTTAATTTGCTCAGGGGGTGTAGGTGTTCTAGTATTACTCTTACAAACCATAGTTGAAGCTTTAGCATGATCCTTTATTCTAACAGGAAAGGTGGTTTCTCAATATAAGCAGTAGGAACAACATGATCAACATTATAAGTGATAGTCTTTTCTTCAACTTTAATAGGTGAAACTACTTTTACTTCAATGGGAGGATTATATTTAAACCACTTCTCCTTAGGGAGATCAACATGAGTAGCAAAGGATTCACAGAAAGAAGCTACTATCTCAGAGTCAAGTCCATATTTAGTGCTAAATTCATGGAAAACATCGGTATCCATAAAATATTTAACACAATCAAACTTAGGTGTTATACCTGACTCGTTACCTTCGTCGAGATCCCAATCTTCAAAGTTGCATTTAATTCTTTCTAGTAAATCCCATTTGAGTTCAACAGTTTTCATCATAAAAGAGCCAGTACAAAAGTATCGAGCATGGAGCGATTATTGAGAGAAAGCCGAGCATAAAATTTTTGAATAATAATTTCTCTTGAGGGGTCATGATTGGGCATGAATATAACATTGACTTAAGCCTCCCCAAGCTTGAGTGATGCTTTCTCCTTTGCGAGGCCAAAAATTATATATATAATTGTGATCACAATGAACAAGATGCATAGGATAAAACTTCTTATGAAATTCCAATTTCAATCGGTTGTAGTTCCATGATCCCATATCATCACATAGCCTAAACCATGTCAATTCCTTTCCCTTCAAAGATAAAGGGAAGACCTTCTTCTTGATAACATCCTGGGGCATACCTGCAAGCTTAAATAACCCACAAACTCTATCCACATAGATTAGGTGTAAATCGGGATGCAATGTTCCATCTCCTATAAAAGGATTAGCTAGTAGTTTCTCTATCATACCCAAAGGAATTTAAAAGTAAACATTTTTAGTAGGTTCAGTAGGTTGAGGAGAAACTCTTTGCTCTACTGGTCGGGGTGAAGATACCCCGAACAAGCCCCTCAAAGGATTACTTTCCATAGTAACAAGTGACAGTAAATTTCAGCACACTATATAAATTTTTCCTTACCAAATTCCACCTACCAAAGGCGCTTCACTCCCCGGCAACGGTGCCAGAAAAGAGTCTGGATGACCCACAAGTGTATGGTATCTATCGTAGTCCTTTCGATAAGTAAGAGTGTCGAACCCAACGAGGAGCAGAAGGAAATGACAAGCGGTTTTCAGTAAGGTATTCTCTGCAAGCACTGAAAGTATCAGTAACAGATAGTTTTGTGATAAGGCAATTTGTAACGGGTAACAAGTAATTAATGAAAGTAAATAAGGTGCAGCAAGATGGCCCAATCCTTTTTATAGCAAAGGACAAACTCTTATATGAAGGAAAACGCTCCCGAGGACACATGGGAATTATCGTCAAGCTAGTTTTCATCACGTTCATATGATTCACGTTCGTTACTTTGATAATTTGGTATGTGGGTGGACCGGTGATTGGGTACTACCCTTCCTTGGACAAGCATCCCACTTATGATTAACCCCTATTGCAATCATCCGCGACTACAAAAGAAGTATTAAGGTAAACCTAACCATAGCATGAAACATATGGATCCAAATCAGCCTCTTACGAAGCAACTCATAAACTAGGGTTTAAGCTTCTGTCCTCTAGCAACCCATCATCTACTTATTACTTCCCAATGCCTTCCTCTAGGCCCAAACAATGATGAAGTGTCATGTAGTCTATGTTCACATACAACCACTAGAGGAGAGACAACATACATCTCATCAAAATATCGAACGAATACCAAATTCACATGACTACTTATAGCAAGACTTCTCGCATGTCCTCAGGAACAAACGTAACTACTCACAAATCATATTCATGTTCATAATCAGAGGAGTATTAATATGCATAAAGGATCTGAACATATGATCTTTCACCAAATAAACCAACTAGCATCAACTACAAGGAGTAATCAACACTACTAGCAACCTACAGGTACCAATCTAAGGTTTTGAGACAAAGATTGGATACAAGAGATGAACTAGCGTTTGAGAGGAGATGGTGTTGGTGAAGATGTTGATGGAGATTGACCCCCTCCTGCTGAGAGGATCGATGGTGATGACGATGGTGATGATTTCCCCCTCCCAGAGGGCTATTTCCCCGGCAGAACAGCTCCATCGGAGCCCTAGATTGGTTCCGCCAAGGTTCTGCCTCATGGCGGCGGTGTTTCATTCCGAAAGCTTTCTTCTAATTTTTCCAGGGTGAAAGACTTCATATAGCAGAAGATGGGCACCGGAGGCCTGCCAGGGGGCCCACGAGGCAGGGGGCGCGCCCAGGGGGGTAGGGCACGCCCTCCACCCTCGTGGATGGTGGGTGGCCCCCTCTAGTTGATCCTTTCGCTAGTATTTTTTATTAATTCCAAAAACTGCATCCGTGAAGTTTCAGGACTTTTGGAGCTGTGCATAATAGGTCTCTAATATTTGCTCCTTTTCTAGCCCAGAATTCCAGCTGCCGACATTCTCCCTCTTCATGTAAACCTTGTAAAATAGAAGAGAATAAGCATAAGTATTGTGACATAATGTGTAATAAACTGCCCATAATGCAATAAATATCGATATAAAAGCATGATGTAAAATGGACGTATCAGTGCTCTGTCGCCACTCTGTCCACGTCTTCAATGCGGCCCTTCTTGCTTCACCCTAGCGTTTCATTAATCTGGCGAGTGTTCCTCCTGCCATTCACTCTTTGTGCGGACGCGTATGTCACCTTTCTCTATTGCTTGTTGTCATGTCCCGCAAGTGTGTTTCTCTGCTCGCCAACTACATGAGGCGAGCGAAGACACAACGGAGTTGCAGATTAGGTACTTGGGTCACCGACCAACAAAATCAACTCACCGGAGCTCGTGATTCATCTTTTCCACTTATCATTCAATTTTTGAATGCGGATTCTGCTATTCTGTTTCATATAGGCTACATCTACATGGATGCATCAACTCTGCTCCATAAATATGGATACAAAGTGTTTGGTGTAATTTTCTTTGATAATTTTGTGTTGCCATTTCTCCCATTCAGCATATTTTAGAATTTATAATGGCAACTACCCCTTTGAATTATATAAAGATCAATGTCGATGCAAGTCTTGTGGAGAGCATTAGTGCAGCGAGTGTGGGGGTGGCGGCAAGGGACTCTTCTGGGAGGGTCATAGTCTCCTCCTAGGATTTCATTGGACTTTGTAAAAGCGTGGAGGAGGCAGAGCTCCGTTCTTGCATTGCCGGTCTTTATATAGGTATTACTCTACAAAATCCTATAATCTTAGAGACTGACTATGCGTTTGTGGTGGCGACCCTAGAAAATGAAAATTTTGACAGATCATCATTGGTGGATTTGAAGAAGGAAGCGATGAGTACCTCCAAGCTTAAGATTTCGGTCAGTCTTAAGATCTCCAAGATCAATCGCTCGGACAATGTGGTGGCCCATATTATTGCTAAATTTAGCTTTGATAATAGATCAGATGGTATCTTAGTTAGTGGTGTACCGCCCTGCGTGGTGAATTTTGTAATAAGTGATTGTAATAACTATGTTGGTTAATTAATATATGAGGTGGTTTTTAAAAAAACGACGTCTGCATGAAATTTGGATCTCGTAATCTCAAATTGTTTGGATTCCAGTAGTAAGTTCTTTATGTACGGACCCTCTACTGGAATTAGCATTTTTTGTTGTATAAATTTAGCTCTATAGGGGCACATGAATTGTACCAATGAAGAACTTAGTACAAAGGAAATTAGAATTTACTAAAGTTTGAAGGAACTGCCTTGTTCTGAAATTGTTGCTCTTGTTGGATTGTTTTGTGTCATACCTAAATCAAAATTCTAATATTAGCATATAATTGGGTGGACCATATTCTTGATTGGGGGTCGTATCTAGAGGACCAGTAATACTTCACTTATACTTGTGGTCTGGTCTACTTGAGCCGGTGCATAACAAGTGCTTCTTTGTTTTTATCCTTTATTAATATATTTATTGTTTGGAAGGACGAGGTTGCATATTATTCTACATGACCCCTTTGTTGAATACAATCAACATGCTACATCGATTGTTGTTTGCTGCAATACTTACACGCACTTTATGCATGTTTCTTAGAGCTACTATGATTTTCCGGTGCAAATATGCATGCATTCTGGTGTACTTAATTATGATGTCTTAAAATCCTCACTTTTATAATACTTATTCTTGCTAAAGTTTACAGCCATAGCTGGATTATCCTAATCATTTGTACTACACAAGTTACACCAATAACCATGTTTTTCTATGCACGTATCTCCTTATGATTACTAATCTGAATAATGTAAGCTCAGTTAAGGTAGGCGATAAAGTTGTTTTGTGTACTCAAATAAAGAATCATTCGCAAAACAATGGGTCATTCACTTGTGATGATGAATACTTTTTCCATCAGATTGTTGTCCATAAAGAATTATGTATTGGAACATTAGCAACTCACTTTCTACACTTTCAGAAAGGAAGTTAAATTTTGGTATTCTTGTTTTGAAAAATATGGATTCCTCATCAAACACTATTAAGCCAAAAGGGACAGCGAGGTTGGACATTCGAACATACAACTACAATGGGATGGAACATGGCTATGAATATATCAAATGCTTTTGGGATAACATAATAATCGAAGCACAACACATTTAAAGTTACTTCCCAGCTTCCTTAAGCTTCAAACTGATATTTGGACAACAAGTAGTAAGGCTAGGATTGGGTAGTAGGATTCGAACAACTGGATAAGCTAGATCTACCCTATGCAAGGATTTTAGCAATCATCACATGCACAATTTCATCAGGGAGAGACCATACAAACCTCTATTTTGCATGCAGTTTGTTGGTTGAGGTAAGCATAACCTGATGCTTAAGTTTCAGATTTAGGTCTAGGTTTAATTATTCTTCGGCCTACTTCATGCTTTTCTTGTGTAGTCTTTGTAACATGGTGCCAGAAGGGTGTGTGTACTCTGAATTACTTGTTCTTTATGCATAAGAAAATGTATTTAGATTGTTTCTGGCCTTGAGATTATTTATATCTTCAACATCCAAGTGACTGGCTTGCAGGCTGCTCTTTTTAGCAATGAAGGAACCGTTTCTGTGGTGCATGCTAATAGTTATTTCTTTCTGACATAAGGAATCCACGTAAACTTTCTAACTCTTATATTGAAACTAAAGTTACCTTCTTCGCCTTAGTGTAGCACCATCCGTATGTCGCTGCTGGAAGATATGCTTCCGTGCTCATCTTTTCTACAATGTAGTGCAGACACACTACCTTCTCTAAAACTTTGATAACTGTTGTTTGAAGATTTAGCATCAATTGTTCTTTCACTGTCCCTGCAATGCAAAAGATGATGTCAGGAGGAAATGTTTTACCTACAATCGAACATTTTTTTACCATTAGTAGATATGTTTTGTACTCATCTCTTCTACAATGTGAATTGAATGTACAGGTTCTGGAAAAGTCCGCACTTTTTGTTTAATGATTTAGCATATGTTGTTCTTTCCAGGCTCCTATAGTTTAAATGGTGTTGCGAGGCCATGATGCATGGCTGAAACTAAAGATTTCCCCCAAAATTGTTTGGCATGACCTTTGTCAATTCCTCTGTCATAAAAGTTTAGTTCTTGCATATTGTTTTCTGTTATACATTATCTAATTTCAGATGATCACTAACTTCACTTATTTGTGTTGCACCTACAAAATTTTGCCCTAGAAAGATTTGCATGCTATTTGATTGCCTCTGAAAGTGCTCTGTCTCAAAGTTGTTTCTTAGCGGCTCTGCTCTCTCGACTCGAGTCATTCTACTTCAGTTTGAAAGTTGACTGATAGAATTGCATTTTTAATTTAAGTTTCCTGAAACGCAAAACTTCGAGGCTCGCCAAAATGTATTGTTTGGTCGAGAAATAGGAACATGAAGACTTTGTTGATGAATACTTTGTTTTATATCGGTTATAATGGAGCAAGCGCAGCAAAGCGCGCCTTTCCCTTCTAGTCAGTTACAATTACTATATTTGCACGTAAAATTGGATTAGTGACAGAACACCCATGATATGACCAAGTAACATGGAAGTATATTGTATGTGCAAGTAGATGGTCGTTCTCATCACCATCGCTAATCGTTGAGGTGCATCATCCATGTCAGATGTTTCTAATTGAAGAAATCCCCTATATCACTAAGCTCCCTGGGGCAAAATCGTCCAGGAGAGATCCAAGCGATCGATTGCCTTGTGCGATCAATTTTGACCGGGTCTTCGTGTGTACAACCTGCGTCTGGTGAGGTGGCAGGTCTGTGGGCCTTTTTTATTAGGGGCGGTTGGCAAGAGCATGGGCTGTCGGTGGCTAGCAAACGCGGTATCTTCTGGTTAAATGAGGTTTTCTCTGGTCAAAGCGTCGTGGCAGTTGCGAGGGGTTGCGAAGCATGTAGCAGTCGGAGGTAGTGTGGCCATGCGGGCATTGCAGTCATCTATAGGGGATGGGCGGCTTTTGGGAGGCATTTGGATCACCCCCGTTGGGTGCGCCGCTGTTGGATCTTGCTTGCGGGTAGCCGCCAGGGAAGTCATCGCCGTGTTGACGCTCAAAAGTGGCACGGTCATAAAGAGTAGCTTGAAGGTATGTCAAGATTAATTCAAACTTATTATTGAAAGTCATCATGGGATGGCTCTCTTCGAGAAGATCAAGATGGATATGAAGATGGTGTAAAATAGAGCTCAGATGCAAAAGTTATGACAAGATCAGAGATGCTCGTGTTGACACAAGATTAAAGAATGGCTTGAAACCCTATTAAGATGGCCTCGTATGGAAAAAGTTTCAACACAAAGTTGTGCGTCTTGTCAAAACAATTGATTTTGATATAAAAAACATCTCAATCAGAGTTCGTATGCAAAAGTTAAAGCCAAAACAGTGTGTTGCAGAAGTCTACCCCGGAAGTTCCGGGCAACTTCCGGGCTAAACCGAAAGTTTGCACGTGGTGTGCCCTGTAAACTGAAATATCAACATTGTTTGCAGATTTGCAGGCTCGAATTCAACCTCAAGATGACCTCAGATGAAAAAGTGATCAACTAATGAGTTTTTCTCCATTGCAAGATCTACAACATTGCTTTTGGGACCACTGCGATGTGAAGCCATATGCGAGATGCAGGAGTGGTGCAAGAGGGCTACTTGATGTAATTTTAGCCCAAGAGTTCCGAAACTACCAGAAGTTCCGCCCCCTAGTCCGGGTTAGGTTAACTTTTGATGTTTTGGATGAGATTTGAGTCCTTTTCTTGTACGAAAAGTCCAGCCACCTCATATATATGTAAGAGGTGACGGCCGATTGAATAACAACACACAATCGATCTATCAATATATCACTTTTTACCTTTACCTTTATCTTCTCCCTTGTTCTTCTTCTTCCCTCTTCTTCATTCGTTCTTCGTGAAGGAGGGCAGTGATCCACGAGGCCCTAGGGGAGATCAGGTCGACCTAGGGCAGCCCATAGTTGCCGCGCGCCCTGACGGGGTCCCTCCTGGACGTGTGGGGTTTTGGGTCTACAAAAGCACCCGCCGGACTACTTGCGTACCGCGCTTCCGGCCAGGTCTCCTTCAACATGAGCTGCGGTGCATCACCCTTGGCATCGAGGGCACATGGTGACGTGTTCGTGCGCGAACAGACTTTTTGGCGACTCCGCTGGGGACAAAGCTTCGAACGGTCTCCAGCCCGTTCGTACTACGAAGAGATCATCATCTAGGGTTTGTAGTCTACAAAGGTAATATGAATACCCAATCCCCTTGTGTTGCAAATATTTCATATAGTGTGTTACTAGATTGTTCAATGAGTATACTCTATCGGCCAACCCTAGTTTTTTCAATCATGCATCTAACTACGTGCAAGGATCGACTCAAAGTAATTTACAAGCTTCAACTTCTTATGATACTAGTATATACTACCATATATGGCACATACATGCATGTGGGGACATGTCATGTTGGACTCTTATCTTGGTCGCATTATCCAACTACCCATTGCCATGATTCTTATAAATTACACCCTTGTACTGAACCTTCGATGAGCATCTATAGCCGGGTGCCTCAAACCCGCCTCAAATGGCTGGATGGGCTGCTCGGTAACTAACGATCACAAAAAATCGACCCAGACGGGCTCCTTAAACGAGCCTCAAATGCCCGGGCTGACTGGCACCCCTCATATCCGGCCCAAACATGGTGCGGATTGGGGCCTCGGGCGAATCCGCCATGTCAGACCCGCCAACCCCATCCACATTAAATTGCACCAAATCCACCAAACACTTCCTCCTCCTCCCGCCTCCCTCCTACCTTTCCCGCGCACGAGCCCTCGTCGGCCGCAACCCTTGGTCCCCATCCTCACCACCGGTCTTGATCCTCCACCCTAGATGTCGTCCAGCCTGTTCCTGACCACCGCGACGGAGACTGCGTCCGCCTCATCCGTCGGCATCCCATCCTCGTCTCCGTCGTGCAAGGCAGAGAACATCGCCCGGAGGATGCGGTAACGTTGAAGCAAGAGAGGGAAGCGGCAGCACAGGGAGATACCGACATGGATGAGCAGCTACCCCCTCCCCCCTCCATGCCCCGAACCCCGCACCCTATCCATTGTCACGCCCAATATGCGACCCTATCCAAAAGGAACTCGAAGGTCCCACCAAGGATAGACCCACATATTGAAACGCTTTTGCAAGGTGGATATCATTACATCAACATTACATAATAGATGGGGATACATACATAAGGCATACAATGCCACACGAATACAACATCACAATACATAAGAGCATCATCCGACTACGGATGAAACACAAACAGAAACTCAAACGACATCCACCCTGCTAGCCCAGGCTGCCGACCTGGAACCTATCCCCTGATCGAAGAAGAAGCAGAAGAAGAACTCAACGCAAGCAAGCATCGCTCTCGCGTCATGATCATCGCATAACCTATACCTGCAACTGTTGTTGTAGTAATCTGTGAGCCACGAGGACTCAGCAATCCCATTACCATGGGTATCAAGACTAGCAAAGCTTAAAGGGAAAGTAAGGGGGGGTAAGTGGTGAGGTTGCAGCAGCGACTAAGCATATATGGTGGCTAACATACGCAAATAAGAGCGAGAAGAGAAGCAAAGGAACGGTCGTGAAGCTAGCAATGATCAAGAAGTGATCCTGAACTCCTACCTACGTCAAACATAACCCAGAAACCGTGTTCACTTCCCAGACTCCGCCGAAAAGAGACCATCACGGCTACACACACGGTTGATGCATTTTAATTCGGATCTGGTGTCAAGTTATCTACAACCGGACATTAACAAATTCCCATCTGCCTATAACCGCAGGCACGGCTTTTGAAAGATTATACCCTACAGGGGTGTCCCAACTTAGCCCATGATAAGCTCTCGCGATCAACGAAGGATATACCTTCTCCCAGGAAGACCCGATCAGACTCGGAATCCCGGTTTACAAGACATTTCGGCAATGGTAAAACAAGACTAGCAAGACCGCCCGATGCGCCGACAATCCCGATAGGAGCTGCACATTCTCAGGGCAACACCGGATGAACACTACGTACAACTAAGACCAGACATCGAGTTTCCCCGAGGTGGCGCTGCAAGTGGCTCTGGTTCGGACCAACACTTAGACAAGCACTGGCCCGGGGGGGGGCTATAATAAAGATGACCCTCGAGAGAGCGAATCCCAAGGGAAAAGTAGGTGGTGGTGAGGCAAATGGTAAAACCAAGGTTGGGCCTTGCTGGAGGAGTTTTATTCAAAGCGAACTGTCAAGGGGGTCCCATAAATCACCCGACCGCGTAAGGAACGCAAAATCCGGGAACATAACACCGGTATGACGGAAACTAGGACGGCAAGAGTGGAACAAAACACCAGGCATAAGACCGAGCCTTCCACCCTTTACCAAATATATAGATGCATTAATAATATAAGAGATATTGTGATATCCCAACCAAAATCCTGTCCACCATGGAGCAATCTTCAACTTCACCTGCAACTAGCAACGCTATAAGAGGGGCTGAGCAAAAGCGGTAACATAGCCAAACAACGATTTGCATAGGAAAGGTGTCAAAGGTTAGAGGTTCATGGCAATTTGGGGAGGCTTGATAAACAGATGATAGGTAGCGCAGCATAGCGATAGAACGAAGCAACTAGCATAGCAATGATAGTAGTGAGATCCAGGGTAGCGGTCATCTTGCCTGAAATCCCGCAAGGAAGAAGAACGAGTCCATGAAGAAGACGAACGGATGAAGCCGAACCAAAGTGTAGACGAACGAATCCTCACGATCGCAACAAAACGGGAACTATTGAGAAGAAGCACACAACATGGTAAACACACCACACATGAACAAGGCATGGTGCACAACAAGCATGATGCATGACACCGCTACATGAAGCTACTCATGGCAAGAGATGATGCAAACAAGAGCAACACATCAAGGCAAGTTTAAATGAGGCCGGGAACAACATATAACAATTCCGGTAAGTCCTCATATGCAAATTTCGAAGTTGGTCCAGATCTGAATAAACCTTATTTTCAAGTTGTTAAACGGCAAGTTAAGATGCACCAAGATGATCTACACGAGATTCTAGTCATGTTACATATAAAGTTCATTTAGTTCGGAGCTACGGCATTGATGCAAAATACATACAAACATCAAGCAAACACCTCAAAACAAGGATGCAACATGATAATATGAAACTAGATGCAAAATCAAGCAAGTTTCATATAGAGCACACTCAAAACGGAGCAACGGTTCAACACACACACATGAAACAAGTTATAGCAACAATCTGTCCAAAACAGCAACTAGGCATATTGCAAGCATCAAAACAACATGCTACAGCACCTCAACATAATAACAAAAGGCATGGACATGATGTACAGGTAAAGCATTACAAAACATGAACACTGAGCTATCTCCAGAAATCACTAGAACATGCTCAAACACACATGGCAAGATTGCAAATAATAACAATTCAGACTTTGCAGAAAATAACATCAGGTTACAATGTTTAGAGCTATCAAACAACATGTTACAGGAACTTATCATGGCAAACAAAGGCATTGGCGTGATACTACTAAATGCATAGATCAAATGTCCTTTACTGACCATGAGCCAAAATGGATCAGAAGAAATGATGGCACCCATGTAAACATCGCAAGTTATATTACAGATTTAAACATGGCAGAAACAGAATTATGAAGGCATGTAGATGAGCTTGTGCAACTCACTACAGAGCAAAACATGGCATGGCAAGGCAACCAACAGTAAGAAGGCATGTTTGTGAAGCTAAGCATGGCAAGAACAAGTTCATAGGGTGCATGGAACACTAGCAACAATCATGGTAACAACTGAACTTAATGTTAACAGGCTGACAACAACATTATGAAGTAAATTTGGAGCAAGATATGAACAAGCTATAGCAAGCTATAATTGCAACCAGGGGAAAGGATGGATAGAGCATGACATGTATAACAAAACATATTTAGTGAACATCTCCAGATTACGCATAGAATGATTAGTAGCAGCAGGTTTACATAGCATCACAAAATAACAGATTCAGCCTAGCAAAACAGCAACAGCAAGTACACTACTTAGCAAGCTCGATTCACTCACCACAAAGCATTGCATGACAAGATAAGCATATCATCATTAAGAATACATGTTTATGAAATAAACCAAGGCAAGAACAAGTTCATAGCATGCAAGGATCAACTACAACAACCTTGGCAAAATTGAATAACATGTAAACAATCTGCCAGGAAACATTTTGAAGCAACAATAGAGCACGAAAATGACATGCTAGACTACTCCATAAATGCAAACAGGGGCATGAATTGATAGAAAATAACCATATGTTCAAAACACCCTTACTGAAGTATCTCAAAATATGCATGGATCTTTCTGTAGCAACATGTTTACATGGCATCAAAATAACAGTAGAACAGGGACTAAAATCAGTAACATCACGATGCCTAGTTTGCATGCTTGTGCTAGTCACCACATTGATCACAAAAATACATGGTAAGCACCTCTGTAAAGAAGACATGGCATAGTTCAAAACACATATAGACATCAACCTCATAGGATCCACACATTAATCATGGCAAAAATGACAAAAGAGCTAGTTCTGTTAACAGACAATAGATAACATCATGGAGCACTCTTGCAACGATGCTTCAGGCATCAAGATGGACTCAAATGAATATGATGCAACGGAATGAAATGATGTGCTCGTTGAGTCGAACAATTTGACATATTACACGCACGAAACGGAGCCACGGATACAAAGATATGACGCGTTGAACATGGCATGATAATATCAAAATATTTCAGGACTTGGCAGAATTTTCGGAGGGGAAAAGTCAACCTTCGGTGGATCTCGCCGGAATCCCACCGGAGTCGAGGAAGAACTCGTGGGAGATGGAGAGGAGGTGGCCGGAGCTCGGGGAAGACGTCGGGGAGGCCGAGGCGGATGGATCCGGGTCGGATCTCACCGGATCCGGCCGGTTCCTGGCGTGGGACGGCGCGGGGCGGCTTGCCGGCGACGGGCGGCGGCCGGCTCCAGCGTGGCCGTGGGGCGAGGCCAGCGAAGGCGGTGGCCGGGCAGAGGCGCGTGCAGGCGGGCCGGGTGGCGCGGCGCACCCAGGCGGCGGCGGGCGGCGTTGGA
>NC_041393.1:31664961-31672044 GCF_002162155.2 Triticum dicoccoides
AAGGGGCGGCGGTGCTCGCCGGGCGGCGACGCTCACTGGGCGGCGGTGCGGCTGGATCCAGGCACGGGCCTGGGAGGCTGCGGCCTCGGGGCGTGGGAGGCGGCGATGGGCCGGGCGGGCCCGCTACGGGCTCGCCGCGCCGCGGCGACGGGCGGCGGCGGAGGTGCCACGTGGCGCGCTCCGATTCGGCGGGGGCGGCGGCGTGGACATGTCCGGCCGAAATGGACATGTCCGGCGGCGGGAGGAGGACGAAAGCTAGGGTTTCGGGGGAATTTGACCGCGAATTTCGGGGGAGGAGCATATTTATAGGTAGAGGGAGCTAGGAGAGTCCAAATGATGCACGGTTTTCGCCCACACGATCGTGATCGAACGACCGAGAGCATGGAGTGGAGTTAGATGGGTTTTGAACCAGTTTGGAGGGGGTGTTGGGCTGCAAAGAGAAATGGGGGTTTCGGGCTACGCGGTTAACCGTTGGAGTATCAAACGACCTCCAAATATCACGAAACTTGACAGGCGGTCTACCGGTGGTATACCAAGGCCGCTTGGCAAGACTCAGTCCATTCCGAGAACGTTTAACACCCGCTCACAAAGAGAGGCAAGAAGGGGACGCCGGATGACATAGGAGTGCCGGATTGCAAAACGGACAACGGGGAGAATGCTCGGATGCACGAAACGAACACGTATGCAAAATGAGATGCACATGATGACATGATAAAATGCAACACGCAAGCAAATGACATGGCAACGATGGCGAATAACTGGCAGACACCTGGCGTATCGAATCCGGGGCGTTACATCCATCCAATCAACAAGCGAGACATCCGTCACAATCGGACATTTATTTTATTTTGGCACGTCTGGATTGTTGAACTATGATTTTCTTTGCTTTGTCTCGAACTGTTGAATTTGGACAATTTGTATCGTATGATCGACGTGCATGGGTTGCATGTATTTGACTCTCTACATTTGAGGTATGTGGATGTGCGACAACCCATATGAAGGGCCGGCGGGCGCTGTCCACGAACACGCTCGTGGGCGTATAGGGGCCCGGACATGCCAAGTTCGTTTGTAGATGCTGTAAGTAACAAGTGGATCACAATCTAAGTTTGAGATTATCTCCAATGTCTAACTAAACGGGCGTCATACGTCCCATCCTTCAGGATGAATAAGATCACATCTGGCAAATAATTATTTTTTGGTATCTGTTTTGGTCCTTACATTATATAAATATATTCTCATATATGTTAGTCAGAATATTAATAATACATATTCACAAAAAATATTATGAATGACGAATCTACTAACAATATTTTCAGTGAGCCAATTTTAAATAGTATTGCCACATACCGGGAGATAGCAGCAGAGAATGTAATTTACAAACACTTTAATGATATCCAGGCTATTAGAAGCAGTAGAAAATGACAAAACTTCAAATTAAACTAGTAGGTGCATACATTTCGAGGACATGCATGAGAGATCCTTTTTTTATGAGATGTTATTGCAAGTAAAAGCTATTATACCTTTTTGGAACTTTTACCATGTCTCAAACCATGTACGTATATTTAGTTTGTTAGATTTGTATTTTTTTCTTTCAAAAAACGATATATAAAAGAAGAAGACTTAAGGACGCCATTTTTGACTCACAAGAGCATGTGGTCCCTAGAGCCAAAACAATGAAAATTGTTAGAGATTCCTATGTATAAGCTATTCTTGGTAAGCTAAAGACATTTCATCCTCTAAACTCTTGCTGAAGTCCAAAATTAACCCAGAATCGCAAATAACACTACAACAGATTAGACTGTCACGCTGGTCATAGCACCACACTGGAGTAATCTTCTACAAGTGATGTTAAATGACAAAATTGACCGTCACTACTAGAATCAGCTACTTTGCCGACTTCCTCGGCAAAGATCCAAAAGAACTCGGCAAAAATGTGTTTGCCACGTGCGGTACTTTGCAAAAAAAAATAGTCGATAGAACACATTGGCAATAGTTAACTTTGCCGAATTTTTATACCAAGAACTCGAGAATACTCGTAGAGTCTTTCTCGAGTTTCCAAAAAGGAGAACTCTAGAAACCACTAGCGCTAGACGAAATAACCTATTAATGGTGGTGCCACGTGGCCAGAGCATTGCCGAGTTCTCGCATGCCGAACTCGGCAGACGCCTGATGAATAGAAACGTGGTGCGTGGCATAGGTGGTTGCCGAGTTATTGCCTTTGCCAAGCGTGGAACCCAACAAACGTTCAGCAAATATGGTGCGTGGCAGAACTAGCTGCCAAGTTCTTATCTTTGGAGAGTATGTTGCAGGAGACCTCGGCAAATTCTTTGAAGAATAGTAATGCGACACATGGCACAGACGACTGTCAGGTTCTTGTATTTGGTGAGTATGGCGCCACGGGGACTCGTCAACACCTTTCGGGAGCTTTGTGCAGGGTGAACTCGGCAAAGAAAACCCGTGGAAGACGTTCAGGAGCTGCTTCCGCATTTTCTGAGTGTGGAACTCGGCAAAGATTCCTGGAGCTACCAGCTTCTGCCACGTGTCACATTTTGCCGACTAGTGCACTCAGCAAAATGCTCCAGGAATAGTTTTGTCGAGCGATAGAACTTGGCAAATGTTCAATCACGTTTATTTATTATTTATTGTTGGGAAATCTTGCATACAAATAAGTACATATGCATATATATCATCGCAAAGATACATAACATCATTCAAATATCACTTCACAAAAACAACAAGCAATATGGCGATCATTCGAACACATTTTACACAAGTGACATCGTCACAAATTTATCCAAGTTAGTCTCATTGAAGCCATGTTACTCTAATGATAGATTAAGATCCAGCTGCAGCACGGGGCCGGGCCGGTCGTGCCATTCCGGTGGTCCTGGGTGAAACTAACACTCGGATCCTCTCAATATAAACATTATAACAATATCTGCAAATGTTTAGATTATTAAATGTTACCGGTAGACTAGTAGAAAGAGATCGTGAATGAACCAGAAAAACAGAAAAATGAAGGTGCATCCGTTCTAAAACTTTGGCCAAGAATAACAGGATAATTGACACATGGCTCGCCACGTACCTTATTGAGGCAAAAAAAAATCTGCGCTTCATTAAGCTTTCGCGTTTGCTAGTATGTAAAATGGAAAAAAGATCATTTCTTGATCGAGCTACATAAAGTGCTCATTCTCAGCTCATTTCTTTTTCAAATCAAACTCAAGTCGAAACAAAATACGAGTCGATCTTGAGTGGCTTACGAGCCTCGAGCTTTACTTGCAGCCCTAGCCACCACTACTCCAATCCAACCATAGTTTTTATTTTCTTTAGAGGGTCGACGATGGACTGTGTTTGTTTACTGACCCATCTTTTTTCTTTTCATTTCCCTATGTTTTTGGCTAGCTTTCGGGCTTTGTCTGCCTGTACATATTGCACATGTTCTCCCTTAATCCATGGCAGAGTTGTTGCCGTTTTTGTAGTAACATATATGGACTTGTAGTAGATTGTCATGACCTTTCGTCACAGCTAATGGCTAAATCCTCACGTACATGCATGTGGTGGTAACATGCGGACTGTTCAGATCTTAGCTAGAACACACATTAACTATCATATCATGTCATAATTTTATATAGGCCACTGCCATGAATAATATATGAAGTACAGAGGACAATTCAAACAATCAAATTTAAATTACTATACCTGCGGCCACCCCTCGGGAATATAATTTATACTTCTTGTTTCTTTTCTTGACACTAATTGATACTTCTTGTTGGACGCGAACCAAGCCAAGTATGTACACCAACTATCTGAGTTGACAGATGTAAGTTAGCTTAATATTGACTAATAGACCTAAGATGCTAGTCATGAACGAATCCATATCATCTGTCTGTATTTGTAGATGTCGAGTCATCTTGCACTTTTTGTAATCGCCCATTGGCCAACTAGCTATTATTTGCATGGATAAATCGTCTTATATGATATATGTTGCCCACTTTGTTACTCCCTCCGTTCCTAAATATTTGTCTTTTTAGAGATTTCAAATGACTACCACATACGGATGTATATAGACATATTTTAGAGTGTAGATCCACTCATTTTGCTCTGTATGTACTCACTTGTTGAAATCTCTAGAAAGACAAATATTTAGGAACGGAGGGAGTACATTGCAAGATTTCTAAGTGCGTCAAAAGGGTGTCCCTAAAGATGTTTTATCCATAGGTTTTACATTCTTTATTGAGAGATGTTGCACAAAAGCTGTACAATGTTTCAAGTGTACACTATGTGAATTTGGTTATCCTGTTTATTAGATGGACATATCTCAATGCTTAATGGTGACACACATATACTCCAAGTTCTTTTGTTCTGGTTAGTCCATTGTTCGAGGTGATAAGCATCTATATTACCATAAGCTAATCAGTGCTTCATCAGCTTTGATAGATATGTACTCTATTTGAACTTTATTTAGAGAATTCTAGATCAGAATATTAGCAAGTAAGATACACATCAAACTATACAATTACATAAATTCCAATACTAATGCAAGTTGCTGGCCGGAAATCCCTTTTGGTGACCGAGCTCCAATGAGGCCTCCAAATTTAAAATTAAAATTTCATCAAAATCCATATTTTTACGTTTCAAAAAATTCAAAAAAAAACATAGAAATACATGAAGGCACACACATATGTGTAAATTTTCAGGGCAAAATACGTTGAAATGAGGGTTGTGCAAAAAATACAAATCTAGGGCTGTTTAACACATGATACTATTCATCCTCCCAGGCCATAAATTTGTCTTTTTTGTACAGGTCGCAACTCAAGGTATTTCATCATGAATTTTTTACACACATGTGGGTTACATCCTTACATGCATGCATTTTTTTTGAATTTTTTGAAACATAAAAGTTTGAATTTGAATTTTTCAAAAATAAAGGGCTCCATGGAGCTCGGCCTCCAAAACGCCATTTTCATTGCTGACATGTTAAGAACCACTTTAACTTGTATCTCCAAGGACCGGGATGCAATTTTCTAGCGGTGGCTTTCTTGTATTGCTAAATCCATTAAATATGGAGCATGTGTCTCTATTGTAGAAAGTTAATTGAATGGATTTTCCAGCCGCAAAAAAAATTGAATGGATTTTCAACAGCTTAATGTTTGGGGATCCATATCGAAATTTACTCTCTATTGGGCCAGACTTTGCAAGTAAAACCAATATCATAAATGCAGCTAGTTAAATGGATCTTAACCTTCTCATAACTGGTATAACTACATGCTCTAATTTAATTAATGTGACGTGATCTTACCATAGTAATATTATTATGCCGTGCACAACTAGCAAGTCGACTAAAGATTCATAATATTACCACATCAAGGACTTCATTAACTGTCATTTATAGGTTGTACATCTGTAGATCAGATGATTTGGAAATATTCTCTGGATGGCACATCCACATCCTGTTACCTATACCACAGGCTGAGCATTGAGATCTATGTGTCCAATGGATAAGAAACTAAGATACAAGGACCGCATCTATATAGCATCCATAGAGATTATAATATGGATGCACTTGACATACTGTCCACACCCATAATATATGATGGCATACAGGTCCATCCATACAATAAGAGCTACTTATTTGGCCTATGGATGCCGACATAAAGAGAATATCCGTCGGCATATACTAACAGACAAAACAATATGGCTTCAATTTGACTATCTTAGGTCTTTTCGTCAATTTTAAGCTTACATGCATGGGTCAAGTAGATAGTCATGACCTTTCACCAAAGCTAATAACTGAGGTCGCACATGCAGGCCTGTGGTGTTTCAAATCTTAGCTAGAACGCACATGAATTATCACATGCATGCTACAATAGTTGAATGACATCTGACGCATCCATATACTACATCCTGTCATGATATCTTTTATATGCCACTGACATGAGTCATATATGAAGTATATAGGGAAATTTAGATCTATTTTAAATTAATATACATGTAGCTAGCCGCCCCTGAGGGATTTAATTGCATATTATAATTACAATATATATATGCAACTAGTCCATGGAAATATAATTGTGTCTTTTGGTTGTACGCAAACCAAGGTAAGTACCAACGTATCTAAAGGCGTACATGTGCGTACACCAACTATCTGACTTGACACATTTAAATTAGCTTAAAAATGACGAATATACCTTATTAAGATGCTAGTCAAAATGAATCCATATCCATTGCTTGCATTAGTTGATGTCGAGCAATCTTGCACTTTCTGTAATTGTCCGTTGGCCAACTAGCTTTTATTTTTCGGATAATTTTTTTTTATAATATATGTTTCCCTCTTTGTTACAATTGAAAGTTGCTAAGTGCATCAAAAGGATAAATCACCTAGATATAATCAAAGAGGGGCATGAAAATAGAAATCCCATTTATTTATAGCTTTTACAATTTTTATCGGTATGTTGTACAAAGGTGGTGTATATACCTTGTGTTTAAGTGTACACTACACGAATTTGTCTATTTATTAGATGCACATATCTAAATACTTAAAGTGGCACATGTATATTCCAAATTATTATGTTCTACATATATGGTATAGTTTACTATTGCTTGTTAGTTCATTCTTCGATGAGATAAGCATTTATATAACCATAAGAACCATAAACTTACCAATATTTAGAAATTATAGTGAATTTAGATAGTTGGCTTGTGAGACATCCTTATGCGGATAAAAAAACCATACCTCATCCTGACATGGAAAACTAGTCATGTTAGATCCTTAGTTGGATTACAGGTCTAAATTGCATAGGGTGTTAAAAAGTCTAAAACAACACTAATTAAAGGCCCAAGAGAAACCCACCAGAGGTGGGCACTAGCACTCCAAGCATTTATATATAGGATACATCTACCCTCTTATTCTCTCACAAAACACAACGAGATACAACTCCCCCCCCCCTCCCCCATTCAACTAGCCCATTAAGTTCTCTCTTTTCCCCTTCTTGCATACAATCATCTCCATGGCTAGTCCATTCGGTGTCTTGGTTTGTCTACTCATAGTGCTACCACAAATCCTTGCTATTTCTAGCCCCATCG
>NC_041393.1:31672543-31790373 GCF_002162155.2 Triticum dicoccoides
CCCCCCTCCCCCATTCAACTAGCCCATTCAGTTCTCTCTTTTCCCCTTCTTGCATACAATCATCTCCATGGCTAGTCCATTCGGTGTCTTGGTTTGTCTACTCATAGTGCTACCACAAATCCTTGCTATTTCTAGCCCCATCGACGAGATTGCACCTCTTAAGACATGTCAGTTCCCTTGTATGACCGAGGTTAACTTGCACTTGTTCTTGCACCAATTCGTCGACGGGCCAAACAACCCAAATCGCAATGAGGAAACCTTACTCCAAGCAAGTTTTCCTTTTGGGTTTGGGACGACGATAGTCCATGACTGGACTCTTACCGAGACAACAAATTCCAGAGACACGGTTGTTGCACGTGTACAAGGTGTGCATGTCCAGGCTGGTTTAACCAAGCCTAACAGATGGTACACGACTCATAACATAGAGTTTCAGCAAGGAAGGTAATATGTTTCGCTACTTTTCAATATCTAAGTATATTTCATGAGTTCTTTGCATGCAACATTAAATTTATGTCCTTACCTGTACTATATTTGTAGCCAAGGGTTTCACACACCTTATTAGTGTATAGACACATATTAATAAGTGTGCATTTGTCAAACTCTACATGCACTTCTGACCCTATGACGGAACTTTCTATTTTGAACATGAAATAGGTTTGCGGGGTCCACCTTTCAAGTGATGGGTATAACCGCAGGTTTGGAAAGTGGGCAGTGGTCTATTGTCGGTGGAACTGGTCAATTCATTATGGCACAGGGTATAATAAGTTTCACAAATCATCCGGCCTCTACTTTTGAAGATGGTATTAAAGAACTCAATATTCGTGTACGCTTCACAAGGGATATTACACAAGCCGTAAGTATAATATTATGAGTTTATATTCAAATTCTTGTGCTCTATTTGTTGAAGAGAAATGGATTGTACCATACATATTATCCTACTGAAACTGCATTACATTAAGATATTTGTGGACATTCAAGTGAAAATGCATTAAAGGAGGTTCTCTTTTAACAACATTAGCCATATTTAACTAAATCAAATGCTTGTTGAATGTTTTGTGCATTTAGTTTATAGGGTGTTGCATATCAAGTAATGAAGCTTTATGTACGAATGCTTGACATGACACTAGCCATGGTTTCACTTTTCGCTGCAGGCTTGAGGTGGATCTCGTCCCTTGAAAGACTAGCGCCAATGTCAGTAATTTGATGGGGAAATGTGTTTGCATTTTGCTTGTAGTGTGATGGGTCGTTGTTGTGGTCTGCCTGTGTCATTAGAGTATGCATTAGCTAGCATACCCTCTTTCTATCTTTCATTCAAAATATCATGTGGGTTTCTCGCATGGTGGATATCCAGTCCATAATCTGTGTCAACCCATCTGTTTGTTGGTGTCTATGTAATGTCTTGGATATGATGTGGAATAATGGAGCTTGTTTGTTTGAGAAAGTGTCTATCCCGAAAGCAGTTTACCTCAAGGACCATAAGAGCCCCATTATTTTTCACAACGTCTAGAATAATTGCCAACAAAGATATCACCCAGGCAGCTATGACATAATGCAATTATATAAAAATGATAGCCATGTTATTTGGTAGCATCAACAGATGCATATACATGTCTTGTATTATTTTTACAAATACACAAAAGATTTGTGCATTGATGTATTGCAAGCGGAAAAATTGATGCATGTTATGGAATTGAGGCTCTTAACCACAAGGACCTAGCCTCGACCTTGACTCGAACAAGGCAGGGCTACAACGGTTGTACTTCCTCCATAAAGAAATATAAGAGTGTTTAGGGAAAGCGGTGTTACTGAGATGGGCGGCATCTATGGGCGGCATCTGAACTTGTTATCTTGGTCGTACGTCCAGCTCCAGAGATTTGCGCTAGTGGGTCCATGGCAGGAATACGGGTGGAAGAAATTGACTTTGACTGGCGGTATACGAGGATGAACAGTGATGTGCGCCAGCGCCCGGGCTCGTCTTTTTGAAATGCACGTTACGCTGACGAGCCGAGCCGTTGATCGGGTCCGTCACGAGAACCTGACCCAAGGATCAGAAACGTAATCACGCTGTCTGCTACTTAGACACGCGTCGTCTGCTGCATGGCCAATGAGCGGCCAACACGTGTCCTGACAGACCCCCACCACTCAAACAACCACAATTCCTTTTTCCTAATTTATAGAATATCTTTTTGCCTTGCCTTATCCTGCGGACTGCTGCTGTTCCACACTCCATAGTCTCTCCTTGTACAGCTCCGTGAAAGATGATTCCGACGAGGTGAGGTCCACCGCTCGGCGCCGTAGCTGGCAGCCAGACGGGAGCTTTCGCGGCTAGCGCCGCCCGCCTCCGGCCTGCTGGGCCACGTGGGGCAGTGGCCTTGACTGAAGGCAAGATGGGGTCTGTGCAAGCTAGCTCCGCTCTCTTCAGCCGCGCTACGCCGCACGGGGCCCTATCCTTGGCCGGTGGGAAGACGGGGGGCCATCCCGGATAGCACCGCCCGCGTCCGGCGCATCCAAGGCTATGTCCGACCCGCTCCCTCGTAGAAGGTGGAACCACAGCGCGTGGACCCAGTCGGCGGGCGCGGCCGTGGCCGGTGGTGAGATGCCGCGAGAGGTCGTTGGGTCACACCTGAAGAAGCGTGAGCTCGATGCATCTCAACAGGAAAAGGTGATTCTAGTTGCTTGCTTCTATCCAACGTTTTGGCTACCAAATCCCAAGAAAATACCGAGGGTGGGCGAGAAACGCGGATACCATCAAATTCCGAGCAAAAACCGCTCGAATTTTTCAAACGTAATTTGAATTCAAATTTTTCTAAGCTAGGAATATATAAGTATTGAGCTCAAGTGGTTCACAAACAAGGTGTTTGCGCAGTGGCATGTTCTCGTCGTCCGTCCTCAACGTATGAAAGGTCGTGGATTCAATTCTCTAACCTTGAGTTTTTAAATTTTTATTTAAGAATTGGTTAAACAAAAAAGAAAACAGTGTCTATCCCGAAAGCAGTTTACCTCAAGGGCCATAAGAGCCCAATTATTTTCCACAACGTCTAGAATAATTGCCAACAAAGATATCACCCAGGCGGCTATGACATAATGCAATCATATAAAAATGATAGCCATGTTATTTGGTAGCATCCACAGATGCATATACATGTCTTGTATTCTTTTTACAAATACACAAAAGATTTGTGCATTGATGTATTGCAAGGGAAAAAAATTGATGCGTGTTACAGAATTGAGGCTCTTAACCACAAGGACCTAGGCTCGACCTTGACTCCAACAAGGCAGGGCTATAACGGTTGTACTTCCTTCATCAAGAAATATAAGAGTGTTTAGGGAGAGCGGCGTTACTGAGATGGGCGGCATCTGAACATGTTATCTTGGTCGTACGTCCAGCTACAGGGATTTGCGCTAGTGGGTCCATGGCAGGAAATACGGGTGGAAGAAATTGGCGCCGACTGGCGTTATACGGGGATGAACAGTGATGTATGCCAGTGTTGGAAATATGCCCTAGAGGCAATAATAAAAGTGTTATTATTATATTTCCTTGTTCATGATAATTGTCTTTTATTCATGCTATAACTGTATTATCCGGAAATCGTAATACACGTGTGAATACATAGACCACAATATGTCCCTAGTGAGCCTCTAGTTGACTAGCTCGTTGTGATCAACACATAGTCATGGTTTCCTGGCTATGGACATTGGATGTCGTTGATAACGGGATCACATCATTAGGAGAATGATGTGATGGACAAGACCCAATCCTAAGCATAGCACAAAGATCGTGTAGTTCGTTTGCTAGAGCTTTGCCAATGTCAAGTATCTCTTCCTTTGACCATGAGAGCGTGTAACTCCTGGATACCGTAGGAGTGCTTTGGGTGTATCAAACGTCACAACGTAACTGGGTGACTATAAAGGTGCACTACAGGTATCTCCGAAAGTATCTATTGTTTTATGCGGATCGAGACTGGGATTTGTCACTCCGTGTAAACGGAGAGGTATCTCTGGGCCCACTCGGTAGGACATCATCATATGCGCAATGTGACCAAGGAGTTGATCACGGGATGATGTGTTACGGAACGAGTAAAGTGACTTGCCGGTAACGAGATTGAACAAGGTATTGGATACCGACGATCGAATCTCGGGCAAGTAAAATACCGCTAGACAAAGGGAATTGTATACGGGATCGATTGAGTCCTTGACATCGTGGTTCATCCGATGAGATCATCGTGGAACATGTGGGAGCCAACATGGGTATCCAGATCCCGCTGTTGGTTATTGACCAGAGAACGTCTCGGTCATGTCTGCATGTCTCCCAAACCCGTAGGGTCTACACACTTAAGGTTCGATGACGCTAGGGTTATAAAGGAAGCTTGTATGTGGTTACCGAATGTTGTTCGAAGTCCCGGATGAGATCCCGGACGTCACGAGGAGTTCCGGAATGGTCCGGAGGTAAAGATTTATATATAGGAAGTCCTATTTCGGGCATCGGGACAAGTTTCGGGGTCATCAGTATTGTACCGGGACCACCGGAAGGGTCCCGGGGGCCCACCGGGTGGGGGGCCACATGGGCTGTAGGGGGTGCGCCTTGGCCTACATGGGCCAAGGGCACCAGCCCCAAGAGGCCCATGCGCCTAGGGAACCATAGAGGGAAGAGTCCTCAAGGGGGAAGGCACCTCCGAGGTGCCTTGGGGAGGATGGACTCCTCCCCCCCTCTTGGCCGCCGCACCAGATGCCATCTGGAGGCTGGCCGCCGCCCCTAGGGGGTGGGAAACCCTAAAGGGGGCGCAGCCCTCCCCTTCCCCTATATATATGAGGCCTAGGGGCTGCCCATAACACGCGATTTGATCTCTCGTTGGTGCAGCCCTGCCTCTCTCCCTCCTCCTCTTCTCCCATGGTGCTTGGCGAAGCCCTGCGGGATTGCCACGCTCCTCCACCACCACCACGCCGTTGTGCTGCTGTTGGATGGAGTCTTCCTCAACCTCTCCCTCTCTCCTTGCTGGATCAAGGCGTGGGAGACGTCACCGGGCTGTACGTGTGTTGAACGCGGAGGTGCCGTCCGTTCGGCACTTGATCATCGGTGATCTGAATCACGACGAGTACGACTCCATCAACCCCGTTCACTTGAACGCTTCCGCTTAGCGATCTACAAGGGTATGTAGATGCACTCCCCTTTCTACTCGTTGCTGGTCTCTCCATAGATAGATCTTGGTGTTACGTAGGAAATTTTTTGAATTTCTGCTACGTTCCCCAACAGTGGCATCATGAGCTAGGTCTATTGCGTAGATTCTTTGCACGAGTAGAACACAAAGTAGTTGTGGGCGTTGATGTTGTTCAATATGCTTACCGTTACTAGTCCAATCTTGTTTCGACGGTATTGTGGGATGAAGCGGCCCGCACCGACCTTACACGTACTCTTACGTGAGACAGGTTCCACCGATTGACATGCACTTGGTGCATAAGGTGGCTAGCGGGTGCCAGTCTCTCCCACTTTAGTCGGAACGGATTCGATGAAAAGGGTCCTTATGAAGGGTAAATAGCAATTGGCATATCACGTTGTGGTCTTGCGTAGGTAAGAAACGTTCTTGCTAGAAACCCATAGCAGCCACGTAAAACATGCAACAACAATTAGAGGACGTCTAACTTGTTTTTGCAGGGTATGCTATGTGATGTGATATGGCCAAGAAGAATGTGATGAATGATATGTGATGTATGAGATTGATCATGTTCTTGTAATAGGATTCACGACTTGCATGTCGATGAGTATGACAACCGGCAGGAGCCATAGGAGTTGTCTTTATTTATTGTATGACCTGCGTGTCATTGAAGAACGCCATGTAAACTACTTTACTTTATTGCTAAACGCGTTAGTCATAGAAGTAGAAGTAGCCGTTGGCGTGACAACTTCATGAAGACACGATGATGGAGATCATGGTGTCGTGCCGGTGACGATGATGATCATGGAGCCCCGAAGATGAAGATCAAAAGGAGCAAAATGATATTGGCCATATCATGTCACTATTTGATTGCATGTGATGTTTATCATGTTTATGCATCTTGTTTGCTTAGGACGACGGTAGTAAATAAGATGATCCCTTACAAAATTTCAAGAAGTGTTCTCCCCTAACTGTGCACCGTTGCTACAGTTCGTCGCTTCTAAGCACCACGTGATGATCGGGTGTGATGGATTCTTACGTTCACATACAACGGGTGTAAGACAGTTTTACACAGCGAAAACACTTAGGGTTAACTTGACGAGCCTAGCATGTGCAGACATGGCCTCGGAACACGGAGACCGAAAGGTCGAGCATGAGTCGTATAGTAGATACGATCAACATGAAGATGTTCACCGACGTTAACTAGTCCGTCTCACGTGATGATCGGACACGGCCTAGTTGACTCGGATCATGTGATCACTTAGATGACCAGAGGGATGTCTATCTGAGTGGGAGTTCATAAGATGAACTTAATTATCCTGAACATAGTCAAAAGACCTTTTGCAAATTATGTCGTAGTTCACGCTATAGTTCCACTGTTTAGATATGTTCCTAGAGAAAATATAGTTGAAAGTTGATAGTAGCGATTATGCGATCAGTAGAAAGCTTATGTCCTTAATGCACCGCTTAGTGTGCTGAACCCCAACGTCGTTTGTCGATGTTGCGAACATCGGACATACACGTTTTGATAACTACGTGATAGTTCAATTAAATGGTTTAAGTAGAGGCACCAAAGACGTTTTCGAAACGTCGCGGAACATATGAGATGTTTCGAGGGCTGAAATTAGGATTTCAGGCTTGTGCCCACGTCAAGAGGTATGAGACCTCCGACGATTTTCTTAGCCTGCAAACTAAGGAGAGAAGCTCAATTGTTGAGCTTGTGCTCAGATTGTCTGAGTGCAACAATCACTTGAATCGAGTGGGAGTTGATCTTCCAGATGAGATAGTGATGTTTCTCCAAAGACATTGCCACCAAGCTGCTAGAGCTTCGTGATGAACTATAATATATCAGGGATAGATATGGTGATCCTTGAGGTACTCACGATGTTTGACACCGCAAAAGTAGAAATCAAGAAGGAGCATCAATTGTTGATGGTTGGTGAAACCACTAGTTTCAAGAAGGGCAAGGGCAAGAAGGGATACTTCATGAAACGGCAAATCAGCTGCTGCTCTAGTGAAGAAACCCGAGATTGAACCCAAACCCGAGACTAAGTGCTTCTGTAATAAGGGAAACAGTCACTAGAGCAGAATTACCCTAGATACTTGGTAGATGAGAAGGCTGGCAAGGTCGATAGAAGTATATTGGATATACATTATGTTAATGTGTACTTTACTAGTACTCCTAGTAGCACCAGGGTATTGGATACCGGTTCGGTTGCTAAGTGTTAGTAACTCGAAATAAAAGCTACGGAATAAACGGAGACTAGCTAAAGGTGAGCTGACGATATATGTTGGAAGTGTTTCAAAGGTTGATATGATCAAGCATCGCACGCTCCCTCTACCACCGAGATTGGTGTTTGCGTTGAGCATAGACATGATTGGATTATGTCTATCGCAATACGGTTATTCATTTAAGGAGAATAATGGTTACTCTATTTTTGAATAATACCTTCAATGGTCTTGCACCTAAAGGAATGGTTTATTGAATCTCGATCGTAGTGATACACATTTTCATGCCAAAAGTATAAGATAGTAATGATAGTACCACTTACTTGTGGCACTGCCATGTAAGTCATAATGGTATAAAACGCATGAAGAAGCTCCATGTTGATGGATCTTTGGACTCACTCGTTTTTGAAAATTTTTGGGACATGCGAACCATGTCTATTGGTGTATATGCATGAAGAAACTCCATGCAAATGGATCGTTCGGACTCACTTGATTTTGAATCACTTGAGATATGCAAATCATACCACATGGGCAAGATGACTGAAAAGCCTCATTTTCAGTAAGATGGAACAAGATAGCAACTTGTTGGAAGTAACACATTTTGATGTGTGCAGTCGAATGAGTGCTGAGGCATGCAGTGAATATCATTATGTTCTTACTTCACAGATGATTCGAGTAAATGTTGAGTATATTTACTTGATGAAACACAAGTCTGAATTATTGAATGGTTCAAGTAATTTCAGAGTGAAGTAGCAGATCATTGTGACAAGAGGATAAAATGTCTATGATATGATCATAGAGATGAATATCTGAGTTACGAGTTTTGGCACACAATTAAGACATTGTGGAAATTGTTTCGCAATTAATAGCGTCTGGAACACCATAATGTGATGGTGTGTCCGAACATCATAGTTGCACCCTATTGGATATGGTGCGTACCATGATGTCTCTTATCGAATTACCACTATCGTTCATGGGTTAGGCATTAGAGACAACCACATTCACTTTAAATAGGGCACCACGTAATTCCGATGAGATGACACCGTATGAATTATGGTTTAGAGAAACCTAAGTTGTCGTTTCTTAAAGGTTTGGCGCTGCGACGCTTATGTGAAAAAGTTTCAGGATTAAGCTCGAACCCAAAGCGGATAAAATGCATCCTCATAGGACGCCCAAAACAGTGGGGTATACCTCCTAATTCAGATCCGAAAGCAATATGGATTGTTTCTTGAATCGGGTCCTTTCTCGAGGAAAGGTTTCTCTCGAAAGAGTTGAGTGGGAGGATGGTGGAGACTTGATGAGGTTATTGAACCGTCGCTTCAACTAGTGTATAGCAGGGCACGAAGAGTTGTTCCTGCGGCACCTACACCAATTGAAGTGGAAGCTTATGATATTGATCATGAAACTTCAGATCAAGTCACTACCAAACCTCGTGGGATGACAAGGATACGTACTACTTCAGAGTGGTACGTAATCCTGTCTTGGAAGTCATGTTGCTGGACAACAATGAACCTACGAGCTATGGAGAAGCGATGGTGGGCCCGAATTCCGACAAATGGTTAGAAGCCATGAAATCCGAGATAGTATCCATATATCAGAACAAAGCATGGACTTTGATGGACTTGCCCGATGATCGGCAATCCATTGAGATAAATGGATCTTTTAAGAAGAAGACGGACGTGGATGGTAATGTCACCATCTATGAAGCTCGACTTGTGGTGAAGTGTTTTCCGACAAGTTCAAGGAGTTGACTGCGATGAGATTTTCTCACTCGTAGCGATGCTTAAAGTCCGTCGGAATCATGTTAGCATTAGCTGCATTTATGAAATCTGGCAGATGGATGTCAAGACAAGTTTCCTTACTAGTTTTCGTAAGGAAAGGTTGTATGCAATACAATCAGAAAAGTTTTGTCGATCCTAAGGATGCTAAAAGGTATGCTAGCTCCAGCGATCCTTTTAAGGACTGGAGTAAGCATCTCGGAGTTGGAATGTACGCTTTGATGAGATGATCAAAGATTTTGGATTTATACAAAGTTTATAAGAAACTTGTATTTCCAAAGAAGTGAGTGGGAGCACTATAGAATTTCTGATGAGTATATGTTGTTGACATATTGATGATCAGAGATGATGTAGAATTTCTAGAAAGCATATAGGGTTATTTTGAAAGTGTTTTTCAATGGAAAGCCTGGATTAAGCTACTTGAACATTGAGCATCAAGATCTATAAGGATAGATCAAAATGCTTAATAATACTTTCAAATGAGCACATACCTTGACATGATCTTGAAGGTGTTCAAGATGGATCAGTCAAAGAAGAAGTTCTTGCCTGAGTTGTAAGGTACGAAGTTAAGACTTAAAGCTCGACCACGGCAGAATAGAGAGAAAGGACGAAGGTCGTCCCCTATGCTTAAGACGTAGGCTCTTCAGTATGCTATGCTGTGTACCGCACCTGAAGTGTGCCTTGCCATGAGTCAGTCAAGGGGTACAAGAGTGATCCAAGAATGGCTCACAGGACAGCGGTCAAAGTTATCCTTAGTAACTAGTGGACTAAGGAATTTTCTCGATTATGGAGGTGGTAAAAGAGTTCGTCGTAAAGGTTACGACGATGCAAGCTTGACACCTATCCGGATAGCTCTGAGTAGAGAGACCGGATACATATAATGGAGCAATAATTTAGAATAGCTCCAAGTAGAACATTTATTTGGAATAGCTCCAAATAGAGCGTGGTAGCTGCATCTAGGAGATGACATAGAGATTTGTAAAGCACACACGGATCTGAAAGGTTCAGACCCGTTGACTAAAACCTCTCTCACAAGCAACATGATCAAACATAAAACTCATTGAGTGTTAATCACATAGTGATGTGAACTAGACTACTGACTCTAGTAAACTCTTGGGTATTAGTCACATGGCGATGTGACCTGTGAGTGTTAATCACATGGCGATGTGAACTAGATTATTGACTCTAGTGCAAGTGGGAGACTGTTGGAAATATGCCCTAGAGGCAATAATAAAAGTGTTATTATTATATTTCCTTTTTCATGATAATTGTCTTTTATTCATGCTATAACTGTATTATCCGGAAATCGTAATACACGTGTGAATACATAGACCATAATATGTCCCTAGTGAGCCTCTAGTTGACTAGCTCGTTGCGATCAACAGATAGTCATGGTTTCCTGGCTATGGACATTGGATGTCGTTGATAACGGGATCACATCATTAGGAGAATGATGTGATGGACAAGACCCAATCCTAAGCATAGCACAAAGATCGTGTAGTTCGTTTGCTAGAGCTTTGCCAATGTCAAGTATCTCTTCCTTTGACCATGAGAGCGTGTAACTCCTGGATACCGTAGGAGTGCTTTGGGTGTATCAAACGTCACAACGTAACTGGGTGACTATAAAGGTGCACTACAGGTATCTCCGGAAGTATCTATTGTTTTATGCGGATCGAGACTGGGATTTGTCACTCCGTGTAAACGGAGAGGTATCTCTGGGCCCACTCGGTAGGACATCATCATATGCGCAATGTGACCAAGGAGTTGATCACGGGATGATGTGTTACGGAACGAGTAAAGTGACTTGCCGGTAACGAGATTGAACAAGGTATTGGATACCGACGATCGAATCTCGGGCAAGTAAAATACCGCTAGACAAAGGGAATTGTATACGAGATCGATTGAGTCCTTGACATCGTGGTTCATCCGATGAGATCATCGTGGAACATGTGGGAGCCAACATGGGTATCCAGATCCCGCTGTTGGTTATTGACAGGAGAACGTCTCGGTCATGTCTGCATGTCTCCCGAACCCGTAGGGTCTACACACTTAAGGTTCGATGACGCTAGGGTTATAAAGGAAGCTTGTATGTGGTTACCGAATGTTGTTCGGAGTCCCGGATGAGATCCCGGACGTCACGAGGAGTTCCGGAATGGTTCGGAGGTAAAGATTTATATATAGGAAGTCCTGTTTCGGGCATCGGGACAAGTTTCGGGGTCATCGGTATTGTACCGGGACCACCGGAAGGGTCCCGGGGGCCCACCGGGTGGGGCCACCTGCCCCGGGGGGCCACATGGGCTGTAGGGGGTGCGCCTTGGCCTACATGGGCCAAGGGCACCAGCCCCAAGAGGCCCATGCGCCTAGGGAACCCTAGAGGGAAGAGTCCTCAAGGGGGAAGGCACCTCCGAGGTGCCTTGGGGAGGATGGACTCCTCCCCCCCTCTTGGCCGCCGCACCAGATGCCATCTGGAGGCTGGCCGCCGCCCCTAGGGGGTGGGAAACCCTAAAGGGGGCGCAGCCCTCCCCTTCTCCTATATATATGAGGCCTAGGGGCTGCCCATAACACGCGATTTGATCTCTCGTTGGTGCAGCCCTGCCTCTCTCCCTCCTCCTCTTCTCCCATGGTGCTTGGCGAAGCCCTGCGGGATTGCCACGCTCCTCCACCACCACCACGCCGTTGTGCTGCTGTTGGATGGAGTCTTCCTCAACCTCTCCCTCTCTCCTTGCTGGATCAAGGCGTGGGAGACGTCACCGGGCTGTACGTGTGTTGAACGCGGAGGTGCCGTCCGTTCGGCACTTGATCATCGGTGATCTGAATCACGACGAGTACGACTCCATCAACCCCGTTCACTTGAACGCTTCCGCTTAGCGATCTACAAGGGTATGTAGATGCACTCCCCTTTCTACTCGTTGCTGGTCTCTCCATAGATAGATCTTGGTGTTACGTAGGAAATTTTTTGAATTTCTGCTACGTTCCCCAACAGCCAGCACCCGGGCTCGTCCTTTTGAAATTCACGTTACGCTAACGAGCTGAGCCGTCGATCGGGTCGGTCACGAGAACCTGACCAAAGGATCAGAAACGTAATCGCGCTGTCTACTGCTTAGACACGCGCCGTCTGCTCCAGGGCCAACCAACGGCCAACACGTGTCCTGATAGACCCCCACCACTCAAACAACCACAATTCCTTTTTCCTAATTTACAGAATATCATGTTGCCTTGCCTTATCCACCGGACTGCTGCTGTTACACACTCCATAGCCTCTTCTTGTACAGCTCCGTGAAAGATGATTCCAACGAGGTGAGGTCCGCCGCTCAGCGTCGTAGCTGGCGGCCAGGCGGGAGCTGTCGTGGCTAGCGCCGCCCGCCTTCGGCCTGCTGCGCCGCGTGGGGCAGTGGCCTTCACTGAAGGCAAGATGGGGTCCGTGCAAGCTAGCTCCGCTCGCTTCAGCCGCGCTGCGCCGCACGGGGCTGTATCCTTGGCCGGTGGGAAGACGGGGGCCGTCGCGGCTAGCACCGCCCGCGTCCGGCGCGTCCAAGGCTGTGGCCGACCCGCTCCCTCGTAGAAGGTGGAACCACAACGCGTGCACCCAGTCGGCGGGTGTGGCCATGGCCAATGCTGAGATGTCGCGGGAGGTCGTTGGGTCACACTTGAAGAAGCGTGAGCTCTATGCATCTCAACAGGCAAAGGTGATTCTAGTTGCTTGCTTCTATCCAACGTTTTGGCTACCGAATCCCAAGAAAATGCCGAGGGTGGGCGAGAAACGCGGATACCATAAAATTCTGAGCAAAAACCGCTCGAATTTTTCAAACGTAATTTGAATTCAAATTTTTCTGAGCTAGGAATATATAAGTATTGAGCTCAAGTGGTTCACCAACAAGGTGTTCGCGCAGTGGCATGTTCTCGTCGTCCGTCCTCAACGTATGCAAGGTCGTGGATTCGATTCTCTAACCTTGAGTTTTTAATTTTTTATTTAAGAATTGGTTAAACAACAGAGAAAACAATGTCTATCCCGAAAGCAGTTTACCTCAAGGGCCATAAAAGCCCCATTATTTTCCACAACGTCTAGAATAATTGCCAACAAAGATATCACCCAGGCGGCTATGACATAATGCAATCATATAAAAATGATAGCCATGTTATTTGGTAGCATCGACAGATGCATATACATTTCTTGTATTCTTTTTACAAATACACAAAATATTTGTGCATTGATGTATTGCAAGGGGAAAAATTGATGCATGTTATAGAATTGAGGCTCTTAACCACAAGGACCTAGGCTCGACCTTGACTCGAACAAGGCAGGGCTACAACGGTTGTACTTCCTCCATAAAGAAATATAAGAGTGTTTAGGGAGAGCGGCGTTACTGAGATGGGCGGCATCTGAACATGTTATCTTGGTCGTACGTCCAGCTCTAGGGATTTGCGCTAGTGGGTCCATGGCAAGAAATACGGGTGGAAGAAATCGACGTCGACTGACGGTATATGGGGATGAACAGTGATGTACGCCAGCGCCCGGGCTCGTCTTTTTGAAATGCACGTTACGTTGACGAGCCCAGCCGTCGATCGGGTCCGTCATGAGAACCTGACCCAAGGATCAGACACGTAATCGCGCCGTCTGCTGCTTAGACACGCGCCGTCTGCTGCAGGGCCAACCAGCGGCCAACACGTGTCCTGACAGACCCCCACCACTCAAACAACCACAATTCTTTTTTTCTAATTTACAGAATATCTTTTTGCCTTGCCTTATCCAGCGGACTGCTGCTGTTCCACACTCAATAGCCTCTCCTTGCACAACTCCGTGAAAGATGATTCCGGCGGGGTGAGGTCCGCCGCTCAACGCCGTAGCTGGCGGCCAGACGGGAGCTATCGTGGCTAGCGCCGCCCGCGTCCGGCCTGCTGCGCCGCGTGGGGCAGTGGCCTTGACTAAAGGCAAGATGGGGTCCGTGCAAGCTAGCTCCGTTCGCTTCAGCCGCGCTGCACCGCACGGGGTTGTATCCTTGGCCGGTGGGAAGAAGGGGGCGTCACGGCTAGCACCGCCCACGTCCGGCCCATCCAAGGTTGTGGCCGACCCGCTCCCTTGTAAAAGGTGGAACCACAGCGAGATGCCGCGGGAGGTCGTTGGGTCACACTTGAAGAAGCGTGAGCTCGATGCATCTCAACAGGCAAAGGTTATTCTAGTTGCTTACTTCTATCCAACATTTTAGCTACCGAATCCCAAGAAAATACCGAGGGTGGGCGAGAAACGCGGATACCGCGGTTACCATAAACTTCCGAGCAAAAACCGCTCAATTTTTTCAAACGTAATTCGGATTCAAATTTTTCTGTGCTAGGAATATATAAGTATTGAGCTCAAGTGTCCGGCCCGTCCAAGACTGTGGCCGACCCGCTCCCTCGTAAAAGGTGGAACCACAGCGAGATGCCGCGGGGGGTCGTTGGGTCACACTTGAAGAAGCGTGAGCTTGATGCATCTCAACAGGCAAAGGTTATTCTAGTTGCTTGCTTCTATCCAACGTTTTGGCTACCGAATCCCAAGAAAATACCGAGGGTGGGCGAGAAACGCGGATACCGCAGTTACCATAAACTTCCGAGCAAAAACCGCTCGATTTTTTCAAACGTAATTTGAATTCAAATTTTTCTGTGCTAGGAATATATAAATATTGAGCTCAAGTGGTTCACTAACAAGGTATTGGCGCAGTGGCATGTTCCGGTCGTCCGCACTCTACGTATGTGAGGCCGCGGGTTCGATTTTATAACCTTGAGGTTTTTAAATTTTATTTAAAAAATTGGTTAAACGAAAAAGAAAACAGCTGTAATGGAAGGTAGTGGGTCTCGAACCAGCGACCTACGGGCTGAGCGGGCATGGGACGACCATATTTGCCAGCAGACCACAACTGCTTCAGTGATAAAATGAGTTTATGTCCTAACTGACTAGGCTGTAGCCATTCAAATTCAAAATTTTCAAATAATTCATTTTTTTTGCTCGGTACGCAGCTTTCTCGTAGGTAGCGAGAAACGCGTATACAGGGCGGTATCCGAATTTTCCGCTCGGTACCCAAAACCATGCTTCTATCTATGTACTGTACTAGCTAACCAGCTCTCACTTATCTACGTATTGACATATGTATTGTACTGTACTTCTATGTACTGTACTGTACTTCCATGCCAATTTCTCTTAATAAAGTTATTTTTAGTAAGAATGACTCCGCGACGAAGATACCATGCAAAATGATACTCCCTTCGTAAACTAATATAAGAGCATTTAGAACACTAAAGTAGTGATCTAAACGCTCGTATATTAGTTTACAGAGGGAGTATATGTTAAATTATGAAGAAATATTAAGCCCATGTAGGCACACATGTTGGTTAGACGTCCATATGTAATCCAAGATTCAGCTTTAACCATTAATTTGACTAACAAGATGTGGGTTATTTGCCGGCGTGGGTTAGCAGTCAAAATATCAGAGTTAGTGGAGTAGCAAGTCATATGTATTTACAGAAGAGTAAAATACACCAGGGGTCCTAAAACTATTTGAGGGGTGCCGAGTTGGTCCTAATTCTAATACTATGAAATGCATATCTGGATCCTAAAAAGTTTTCCAAGTGTGTCACCCACAGTCCTATCCGCGCGACATCAACTTTGACTTGCACGGGCGGTAGGTTGACTACTGTTATGTGGCACCTTTTTGCACGACCCTCCTCCTTGCACACATGCTTGGACAAAGAACCATATGGTAACTTTGAATAAAATGAAGCTGAAAGGACATGTCTCCACAAACAAAACGAGTGCGAAGAAGAGGAGTATAAGGAGGTCGATCGTACTTGGACAAAGAACAAGGGCTTGTCAACCACGACTTTGATATAGCCGGCTTCACATAATAGTTCCTCGATGCATGGGTATGGGGGCCGCGGTGATGGATTTCCAAACTCTTCCAGCCCCACGTCGGCCAATGCTTCCACGAACACCACTCCCTCTCCGGTGCAGTCCACCACCAGCTTGTTAGTGGGGAGAATCTCTCTCAACCGACCGGCCATGGGGTAGTAGTACACCAGAGCCTCCGCGAAGCCAATGCTTCCACGAACACCACTCCCTCTCCGGGTGCAGTCCACCGTCGTCGTTGGATGGCCGCCTGGTCGGCAGCGGAAGAACTCGACCCCAAAAGAGTAGACTCGTAGGTCATAACAGTCATCGACGTCGGAGAGGACTTTGGTCTCGCATGGTGTTGGCCGTGCCGGCGCCACCAGCTCGGGCAAACTCCGGCGTGCGGTGAACTTCACCATTGTGGTCCTACCCTTGGGTGCTTGTGACCTTGTGTTGTACTGTACCTCCACTAACTCTGATATTTTGGTTCATTCATGTATCTCTCTATATATATACATATACACACATAGAGATGCTTGACGGGTAGAAATGATATACTCCTACATCTCTTGGTCTCGGAGGATAAGAAGAGAGCTTTTTGTTTCACATGTCATAGCACGTGAAGATGCTGTTTGTACACATGTGCCGGGAGTGTGTGCAACTGGATCACTCGGAAGAAACAAAAGACTGCAAATGGAGAAACTCGATTCATGGCACCCGTATCACACGTTTATCCAAGCTTTGTCATTATCGCCTAATCTCATGAGTCCCCGGCATGCACATTCACCTGACCAATTACTTCGCTAGTTTTTTTTTTTTTTTGAGGCGTGCAACCTCGCTAGCTTATGCGAGACCTGTGGTATTTACTACTCAACACTCAGTGCGGCAGATTGCTCACCCTGTGAGCTTGGCCGGGCCATTTGCACAGTTTTTTTTGTAATTTTCGATTTTTTTTTCAATTTGTGTTCATTCTTTGGTTTTCCTTTTCCCTTTTCTTTGATTTATTTTCTCAGTTATAAACATAATTTTGAAATATATTTAGAGTGCACCATGAACATTTTCTTAAAACCTGGCAAACATTTTTCAACACGTGATGTACATTTTGAAGTACATGGTGAACTTTTCTCAAAAAATTGTCGGTGCAAACTTTGAAGGCAATCACGCATTCTCAGACAATGCTTGTGCTATTCCAAAAATATTAACAAATTTAAGTAAAAATTTCATGTAAATTCAGAAGAATGCAACACCTTCTTTAAAAGATTCTTCATATAATTTTAAAATAATCACATTTTTCTTAATAAAATGCTTGTGTTTCAAGTAAAAACACAAGAGCAAACACGAGAAATTGCTAAAACATGTAGGAGGGGTGCTCTATGACAAACAACACGCAACGGCCGAACATGGCCGTCCTATGATGGACGTGACTATGCATTTGGGCAACTATTCGTCGTAGTGAGCGCCAAATAAGATGTCTCTAGACTTATTCAAGTTACCATGGACAAAGCTTGAATTATGTCAAAGCCAGAATCCAATACACACAGACCCATCTAGTAGGAAACTTTGAAATCATTAGTTAATGTGTACCCCTTGCAAAGGTCACTCGGACATTCTCTGGTAATGACAAGTGATGCATCACATATGTGCCAATTATTGCAATTAGGGAGTTTTTGTGGGCTTTATTTTCCCAAACGAAGGGGTGGGTGGGTTTATTTGTGCTTTTTATAGATTTGATTTTTTTAAATGATTTATCTCTTGAACCGTGCGTCCAAATTATGAACCATTTTCACCTTTGCACTCCTCGCGTCGAAATCTCAAAAATTGATACTATGTTCATAGATCTTGTCAAACTTTTAAGGATGAAATATGTGCTCCACAACTGTAATAACTCGCGCTTCAAATACGGTTATGCTTTCATGTGAGAAGCACAATTGTGCTTTACTTGGGGAAGCATAAAGGTCACTCAGACCTTCTCTGGTGATGAAAAGTAGCGCACAGGATATGTGCCAGTTGTTGCAATTAAGTATTTTCTGTTGGATTTCCCCCCACGCATAGGGAGAGATGGGTGGGTTTATTTGTGCTTTTCATAGATTCTTTTTACGAAACTATTTATCTCTTTAATCGTGTTTCCAAATTACAAACCATCTCCACCTCTGCACTCCTCGCGTCTGAGTTCTCAAAAACATCCCATGTTGATATGTTTTGACAAAATTTTATGGGTGAAGTATGTGCTCTAAAACACTATATGAACCCTTGCTTCAAAACAACACTCATTGTGCTTCAGTTTTAGGGGAGCATAGTTGTACTTTCATGCGAGAAGCAGTAGTGTTCTTCACCTTTGGGGGAAGTATGCAGAAGTACAACTGTTGCTTCATGCAAGGGCATTTGTGCTTCAATTTCTGGGGAAGCACAGTGTGCTTTCACGCAAAAAGCATAACTATACTTCATGTTGAAGCACACACTCATGTTAGATGTACAAAAATGATGAGAAAAAACCAAAAATGAAATACCAAACAAATCAGAAAAACCAAAAGAAAGACAAAAAATTGTGCTGATGAAAACACCCGTTGTGCGACACATCGAGGCGCTGGAGCATGCCACATGGCGCACCGGGGCGCTCCGCCCTCGTACGCCTCGCTCACTACCAGGACGCCGAGTTTTCGATGCAAGCACTTTGCAAGGGGTAGCCCTCGAATAGTAGCTTCCAAGAAGTTGCTAATCTTCGCTCATAGCAAAGAATACATGTTATAATGAATGGAACAATGATATATGGGCCGGCCCATGTAGTAGTTTATTTATTACATATGTTTCTTATTTTTTGTTGATTTTTATGTTTTGTTTCCTTTTCCTAAGGTTGGTAGTGTTGTTCTTTTGTTCATTTCAGTTTCTCTGTGTTTTCTCATTCCTTTTCATTTTTTAATATGAGAAATATTTTTAATTTATGAAAATTCATATAGAAAATTCAAATAAATTGAGAAATTTTTAGACACATGCATTTTTAGCATATGAAGGCTTTTTTCCGTACATAATGAATAAATAATTTTAAAAATGTATGTACATTTTCCATACAATATTTCAGAAATATATTGGAATTAAAATGTTTGAATACATAAAAATAATTTTACCTAAATAAAAAAAGGAAGGCGAATACCGACAAGACATTTATACCAACACAGCCAACAAACCGGGAGCTCCTATTGGGCGCTACAGACGCCATAATTCCTCCCTGGCGCCTACTACAGTACCCAGTTGGGCGGCCCACGAAACGCACACAACATCAGAAAACATATATCGAAAAAAACTGAAAAAATAATAGTTCTCTCCAGGTTTCAAACTGGCACAGTTGCAATAACTTACGTGTTCACTGACCACTCGAGCTACCTGCCATTAGTGATAGATAATAGCGCCAATTAGTACATAATAACAATGTTGCCGTGCTGTTTTATTGCACAGAACTGTAGTGATGTATATTTTTTGAATTATCTGACACAAAAAATCGTGAATTAGAAAAGGTTCATATATTTTAAAAAAAGTTCGTCAATTTTCAGAAAAGTTCGCCAACTTAAAAGAAAGTTCATCAAATTTTAAAAATGTTCGTGTATTGAAAAAAGTTCATCAAAATTGGAAAAAGTTCACGGATTTTCAAAGAAGTTCATTAAACTTGAAAAGCAAATGATAGAATTTGAAAAATAAGTTCATGGATTTTTGAAAAAAATTCATTGAATGTTTAAAAAAGTTCACAAATTTTGAGAAAAGTTCATCGATTGGCTGCTGGTACTGTCTTCCTCGTCGCCGTGCGCAGAAACATCCGTCGGGCTCCGGTGGTAGCTGCCACATTTGCTGGTTGCAGCAAAAAAAAAGGCCCCGTCATTGCCGGAAGTAGCTGTCGTTCTCGCCGGTTGGAGCAAAAGCACAGCCGCCGTCGCCGTTGGTGGCTGCTGCCGCTGTGGCCAGTTCTAGCATGGGCTGTCTGGTTGCAGCAAAAACCATGAGTGGTTCCGGGGGTGTTTGATGGCTGCTCTGGCGTTTCCTCTCGCCGCGGCCACATCCACCTACCACCGTCACCACCGCTGCCGACGGGCACTCCCGCACCTACCACCGCCGCCGCCGCCATGCTCGCGCCTACCGCTGCTCCTCACCACCACAGCACGCGCGCACACGGTCGCCCCCGTATTCCCATTGACATCTCCCCGCAAAGCCGCGGATGAAGAGACGCCTCAGATTTTCAGATCTAAGCGTCCCTGCGTGCGTCGGGAGTATCTCAGCAGAGGAGAAGGCGATGGAGGAGAGCCACCGCATGTGGATGGAGAGGATGATGCGAAGTCCAGGGCGTGGAGACACCCAGAAGAAGCTGGTGACGCGGATCTGCGTCGAGGCGACAGAGGAGGAGATGGCCAGGATGATCCCCATGGATTCCTCCTCCCCGGAAGAAGTGATTTCCTGGGCGAGGGCAGAGATGCACTCGCACATTCCAGAGCAGAGGGCGAAGTGGCGAGCGTTCTGGTCGCTGCAGAGCTGATCTCGCCAGCGAGAAGCCATGGCTCCACCCCACCATTGGAGCGGAGGATTTTTGCCTCGAATCAGAATCAGAGGTTTGAATTCGCCACCCCGCTTCGGTGGGCTGGAGAACAAAACAGGCGCTGTCTCAACTTCTTTGCAAAAATCGACCCTCCTGATCGTGCAATCAGGGTAAGGAAGCGTCATTATCTGAAATCGAGCGCAACTGAAAAAGGAATTTCTCCTGATCCTGCTACGGAGAATGACAACCAATGCCCACAAAGCATTATCAGCAGGAGGGGGGTGGAAAAGCTTGCTGACATGGAAAGGGGGAGGGGCGTGGAAGACAACCTGGCCTCACGCGAGCACCAGGGGCAGTTGTGGGAGCAGGATATTAACCCCGATCCCCACCCTCTCCTAGTCTGGATCCGGAGAGACCAAACCCTACCCCGCTCGAGCGCCGCCGCCGACTGCCACCCAGCGTCAGAGAACGATTCCGCCACCCTCCTATACACCACCATCAGAGGAGTCGATCCAAGCTGTGTGAAGAAATCGGAGCCATGGTTGAAGCGCAAGGGAGAGGGCGCGAGCGGGGAAGAGGAGGGAACCCTTGAAGCAACAAACAGGGGGGGCAAACATCAGGGGATCTTGGAGCTCCACCCCCAAGTAATTGGCCCCAGTTTGATCCCCAATATGGTCCTCCTCCCCCCCAATTCCAATTCGGCTTTGGCTTCCCTGGAGGACCCCAGATCCCACCCCCTTGGTACCAGGGAGAATTCTTCCCTCCCCCGTAGATGAATCAGTGGAGAGGCCCCCTGGTGTCTAGGGTGGTGGACAAAACCAAGATTCAGGTCCCTGTGATAGAAAGTTTAGTAATCAGCAACAGAAGGGGCAACAAGGGCAGAATCCTAGAAAACAAGGCAACTCAAGATTAGATCATAAGCAGCAAAAATCTGGCCAGGAGCAAGGTTTCAGTTCCTCTATGAGTGGCAACCAGCAAAAGAAAGGGAGAAACATGACCAAAGCAAAGCAACCCCTCAACAAGTTGGATGATCTGAATGCTACAGAGTATGCAGATATCATCTGCTATAGTTGTGGAGAACCTAGACACCACAAGACCAACTGCCCAAAACCACCTGCCTGCTTCATATGCAAAGTGGTGACACACAAGGTGGAGGACTGTCCAGTAAGGAAGAAGCCAAGAAATCCAGCAAAATTTGTTGGCAGTGGGGCCCCTGGACTTGGATACCACCAGATTGATGTCCCTGATGTGAATGAACAACACATTGGAGTTAAGAGGAATATAGGAATTGTCTATGTAGAGCCAGGACAGGTCACAAAGAAGGAACTGGCCCACAACTTCTCACTGATTTACAAGACCAATTGGCCATGGAAGATAAGAGTACTTGATGATTGGACTTTTTTGGTCAAATTCTGACCTCACATCCCAGTTGAGAGTGTAGCCAGATATCCTCTTTTTGAATTGCCTGAGTTAGAAGGAGTCACAGTGAATGTAGAAGTGTGGAAAGGGGTACTAGAACACCACAGTGAACTGCAAAAGGTATGGCTTCAGCTGGATGGGGTTGCACCAGCCTGGGCTGAATGGGCAGTATTGGAGCAATTTGCATGTGTGTTTGGAACCCTGATTGATGTTGATTGGCAAGGGAATTTCAAGTCATTCTTTGAGGTGGTCAGGATCAAGATCAAATGTAAAGATCACACCAAAATACCCCCTGAAAGGTTGTTTGGCGTAGGTGACAAGCTGTTCAGGATTGGGATTACTGTAGAACCACCATAATATGACCCAGAGCTAGATGACCTGTTGGAAGATGAACTAGCTGACAATGCTAATGGTAACATGTTAGAGAAGGATAACATGGAGGAAGAGAGTACCAATAGAGAGAAAGGAAACATTGGATGAGGTTCCACTCCCTCCATCCAAAGTAACAAATCTGCCAACAGTGCCTCAAGCCAGAACTCAAAACAGAAAGTAGTTGACTACTGAAGCAACTAGAAGACTCAATTAGCATGGAGCAGAGCTACAACATCCTGCAAGGAATGAAACTTGAAGAGGATGAGGATGAGATGGAAGATCTGCTAACTGAACATGGGAATGCAACAGATAGAGATGGAGAAGAGGTGATTTTCAGCCCCCAGTTTGAACCAGAAAATGGCCCCAACCCTCAGCCTCCTACTGATGAGACAGTAATTCAGCATGGGCAAAAAGAGGGGAAAACAAATGGGGCCCAGTTCAAGCATTCAGGAAAAGCAGCAGGGTTGAAGTGGGAGGCAGAACCATGCTGGAGATTGCAATCAACATTAAGAAGGTGCATAGCTTAGAAGCCACAAAGAATGACACCAAAGGTACCATTGTTAAAAACTCATTTGAGCTTTTTAGTAACCCTAATTTCCTAGAAGTAGCTAAGAAGATAGGAATAAAGGTAGATACTAGTTACAATTCCACTGTAGAAGCTAGTTCTTTCAGCTCTCTGCCTTTTTCTGAAGGACAAAATGCAGGTGAATTTGAGCAATTTAATGCTGGTTTGAATAGTAGTGCTATTGATAAGCAAAAAAGTAAGATGGATGTATTTTACAATATGACCCAACTAGTAGAGAAGCCCGAAGGGCCCCCAGATATTAGTAGTCTACTTGATTACCCTAGACTCACAAAAAAACCTGGGCAAAGGAGCCTGGAGGGCTCCCTACCCAAAAAGAACTCATAGATTATGGTAGTACCCCTTCAGAGTTCAATGTGATCCCTGCTCAAATACTCTGTCTCATGCAATCTAGTGCATAAGACAAGTGAAAAAACCTTTAGGTTCAGAGCAGTCTATGGATCACCATATGAGGAGGGCAAGGATGAATTCATCTCTGAACTCCATACTATGTTCATTGATGACCACCCACCCACTATTATAGGGGGGACTTCAATTTAGTTAGATATCAGAAAGATAAGAACAATGGGAGGATTAACCATAGCTGGAGTGACAAATTCAATGCTTGGATAGAAATTTGGAGTTTGCTAGAAGTTAAGATGTCTGGGAGACAATTCACCTGGGCAAATAATCAAGATAACTTGGTTATGAGTACCATAGATAGGGTTTTTTGTACCACTGAACTAGATGGAATGTTTCCTTTAAGTAGTTCTCAAGCTCTCCCTAGAACTGGTAGTGATCACACCCCTATCCTGTGGGATTCTGGTGTGGATGGTACCCCAAAAAACTCAAGCTATAAGTTTGAGAAATGGTGGCTACTAAGAGCTGAATTTAAAGAGCTTGTGGAGAAAAATTGGTCTGCTCCTGTCAAATGTACCACCCCCATGGACATCTGGCAGGAAAAAGTGAGAAGGTTTAGAAAGTTTAGTAGAGGATGGAGTAGAAATGTAGATGCTGAGATTAGGAAAGCCAAGCGGGAGTTAGAAGAAGAGTATGATAAAGTTGATATTAAATCAGAAACTGTGCAACTTTCTGAGGTAGAAAATTTAAGAATGAAAGAACTCCTCTTCAGACTCCATAACCTTTGGATTGTAGAAGAAGTTAAAGCTAGACAAAGATCCAGGGATAGGGATATCCTTGAAGGAGATAGAAACACTAGGTATTTTCAGGCTGTAGCAAATCAAAGGAGGAGGAAAACACTTATTAATAAGCTGGAAGGTCCTGCTGGCACTGCCACAGATGTCAAAGACATGTGGGGTATAGCCATAGACTACTATAAAGACCTCTTTAAGAAAGAAGATAGAAAGGGTTTTAGAATCAATAATAATTTCTTTGCTGCTGAAGAAAAGGTCAATGACTTAGAAAACCTACAAAAAACTTTCTCTGAAGGAGAAATTAAGGAGGCCATCTTTGGTTCATACTCTGATGGAGCCCCTGGTCTAGATGGTCTATCCTTTATATTCCTCCAAAAAATTTGGGAAGTGATTAAGAAAGATGTGATAGCCATGTTTGATGATTTCCATAAAGGGGAATTGGACATCTATAGGTTAAACTTTGCTGTGTTGACCCTGATCCCAAAGGAGAAAAAGGCTACCAGCATGAAAAAGTTTAGGCCCATTAGTTTGATCAATTGTATCTTTAAGGTGTTTGCCAAAGTACTTACAAATAGATTAGCTATGCTGATGAATAGGCTTACATCTAGTAACCAATCAGCTTTCATAAAAGGGAGATTTATCCTGGAGAGTGTAGTCACAGCACATGAGGTGCTGCACTCCACTGCTAAATCTGGCAACCCAGGTCTAGTATTAAAACTAGACTATGAGAAAGCTTTTGACAAAGTTAACCTAGACTTTCTTATTGAAATCCTAGAAAAAAGAAACTTCAATCCCCTTTGGGTGACTTGGATCAAACAGGTCACACACATGGGATCAGTTGGAGTGAAAATTAATGGAATGGAAGGCAACTACTTCCTTACAGGAAAAGTCCTGAAACAAGGAGACCCCTTGTCCCCCCTTCTCTCTAACTTGGTAGTAGATGTTCTGAGCAAGATGCTCTCCAAGGCAGCTTCTGATAAGCTGATTAGTGGTCTATGTTCTGAGTTAATTCCCAATGGGGTCATCTGCTTACAATATGCAGAGGACACCATCCTTTTCATGGAGAAGGATGAAAACAAAACTAAGAACATGAAGATGGTCCTCACCTGCTTTGAGCAAGTTTCAGGCATGAGAATCAACTACTCAAAGCTTGAGATCATCCCAATAGAACTTTCTTCTGAAGAAACTAAATCCTTTGCAGATATATTAGGATGTAGAGTAGGGGCTTTCCCAATAAAATATTTGGGAATTCCTTTACGCTATGATAAACTTAGGAGGGAGGATATACAACCCCTGATAGACAAAATCCTCAAAAGGATGTCTGGCTGGAGAGGCAAACTCCTCTCCTATGCTGCTAGGCTGACTTTGATTAAAACCTGTCCGGCTAGCATTCCCATATACCTCCTTTCTTTTTTCAAATTTCCAAAATGGGCTCTAGATATGATCAACAGTCAGATGGCCAATTGTTTGTGGAATTACTTTGAAGGAAATAGAAAAAATCACCTGGCCAACTGGCACCTAGTTTGTATGGGGAAGAAACATGGGGGTTTAGGGGTGCCTAACATCAAAGATGTTAACCTTTGTCTCCTTGGGAGCTGGGTAAGTAGATTCATCAAAGATGAAGGCAAGCTTTGGAAACAAATAGTGGACAAGAAATACATCCACAACTTCCCTAATATCTTTGCTAGTAAACCCCAAAACCCTTCCAGACTTTGGCAAGGGGTCATGTGGGCTGCTAAGGCTTTGAAATTTGGATATAAATGGGTGGTTGGAGATGGACAGAAAATCAGATTTTGGGAAGACATCTGGTTTGGTACATCTCCCCTCTCAGTCCAATTCTGGCCACTTTACACCATCTGTCACCAACAATGCTCTACCATAGCTGAGATCTGGGACAACTATGAGATTAAACTCACCTTTAGGAGGATCTTCACACCTACTATGATGGAGCATTGGTAAGCCCTAGAGCAAATCATTAGGAGTACCCTGCTTCGGGAGGAGGGTGACTCTCTCATTTGGCAATATGAAGCCAAAGGGAAATACACCACTAGTTCACTTTTTAGTATCATCAACTTTAGGGGGGTCCAGCCTGTGTATATACCAGCGATGTGGTCAATAAAAACCCCCACCCAGAGTCCAGGTGTTTTTGTGGCTACTCTCCCACAACAAGCTGATGACGAAAGACAACCTGGCCAAAAGAGGCATAGAAAAAGCCCCAGAATGTGTATACTGCTATGAAAAAGAGTCCATTACACACCTACTCTTTGAATGTGTGGTGGCCAAGCAAATCTAGATAGAAATATCAGAGTTTTTTTGATGCAGAATTAGGAACTAACTACTTGTCTATTGCTAGATTTTGGCCAGCTAACAAGAAACATATTGCTTTAAATTCAGTCTGTGCATGTGTTCTATGGGCTATGTGGAAAAATAGAAATTCACATGTATTTAACAATGCTATATGGACTGATGTGAAACAGATATGGAGGAGTGTCCTAGGACAATCCAGGAGATGGGTGATCTTGTTCGGAGGACCTGCCTTGACAAAACTGGAGGCGTTCGTTCAGAAAATTTCCTGCATCCTAGATGCCCCCCTCCAGATTCTGGCAGGTTAACTGTCGAAAGGGAAGACACTGAAGGTGACTCCGATCACTCGCTTCTCCTCTCTCGCTCGACGACCGATGAAGCTCCAATCATAAAAGGGGCAGCATACACAATCTCTCCACCAAGAAGCCCTCGCGAAAGCACCTGTAAGGTGACGCTGCTCAGCCCCATCACCCCTCTAGAGCTGGGTGGATCACCGGCTATGCCATGGAAGAAGCTCAAGGTGGTGCCCGTGACAGACGTGACGAAGGAAAGGGTATCGCTGGGAACTGCATAATGTGATGCGCTAACTGAAGAAGTGGAAGAAATCTGGTCTCCAGGAAAGGGAGGGGAGAGAAGTGTTGGTTATTAAAGATTTGTGCACAAATTTGTAAAAAGAGGAAACTCTGCTTAGTCCTTTATGTAGAACTGATCTGCTGATCAGATATCTGTGTAGTTTTTCTTTTCGTTCTAGCTCGTTCCTGGACATGCTTGCCATGACTGTGATGGTGTTACTTTCCTAGTCTCATCTATAAAATGGGGCCGGGGGGCTCAAAACCCCATTTTCTCTAAAAAAAGTTCATCGATTTGGGAAAAAGTTCATGGATTTTTGAAAAAAAACATTCATCGATTTTGAAGAAAAAATTCTTCGATTTACAATCATGCATTTAAGTAAAATAAAAAAATAAAAAAAGAAAAAAGAAAAGAAAATGTAAGAAAAAAATAAATACAAACTGGAGAAAGAGTAAAATGAACGCAAGAACTTTGTAAGCATAAGCTCGCGGTTGCCCAAGTGGTTGGCATGGTGCGCTGGGAATGTACAGGACTCGGGTTCGATTTGTTGCTGCACACCATTTTGTGCACTTTAAATATATAAAGCAAAACGCTAACATGGGCCATCCCATCTCGCGACAGAGGGAGTGCGCTGCAGGCTCCCGTTTGCAAAAAACACCTGTAACGGGCGGCTGTGGCGCTAAATAGGAAATCCCCAACAAACCAGTAAGATTTTTTTTTTGTGATAAAACATACAGCGGCAGCAAAACGGGCCGGCCCATTCCCGTGGGGCGCGTTTTGGGGGGCTATTCCGCACTATGGAGCTCCTCCCAAATTCCTAGTTCCCTCCCAATGCGGAAATACTTCGCGTTTCGTATTTTTTTGCGGGGATACTTCGTGTTTCAGAGGAAACACACAATTTCCTCTAGCTAAGAGGCCATACCACACCACAAACGTGATTTGCTTTAGTCTTTGAATACTGTAGAAGGTTTTGGCCTGTTTCTTTTTTATTTTTTATCTTCCGGTTATATTGGGTTTTCATTTCTATTTAGTTTTTGTTTCTGCTCTTTCTTGTTATTCTCTTTCCCTTTTTGCTTTCTTTTATATTCCTTTGCGTTTTTTTCTTCAAGTTCCTATTTTCTTTTCCTTCATTTTGATTTATTTATCCTTTTTCCCTCCAACCAGATTCAGGTTTTAAAATTTGTGAACATTTTAGAACTCAAAATTTTGAAAAATTCATGAACACTTTTTTAAATACACGAACATGTTGTAACATATGTGACATTTATTTATTTTACAATTTTCATTAAACAATTAAAGAATTTTTAAATTTATGAATTTATTTTCAAAATCATTAAGAATTTATTAACATTTTCAAGATCTCTAATTATTCTTAAAAATTGTACATTATTTTAAATTTTTCATAAGTTTTTTAAATGAACTCTTTTTAGAAGCTTGAATATTATGAATTTAAAAGGGTTGCAACATAAGTATGATTCAATTCATAATGGTACTGAATAAGAAACGGATGGAATCCAACCAAGCCGAAAAACAAGCCAAAAAATTGTCCAAATATATACAAAAAATCATCCTTGTGCGATAGGACATAAAGTGCATGAACCAGGTCAGCCCACCCTAGCGGGGTGCACTTTTCCTGCGAAGATTAAGCATCCGCCGCCGTATGCAGATATTGCACGGGCACTTTCTTGGGCAGTTCGTCACTTATGATTGTGGAGTTGATGATCCTGCCACCCTTGAGGCAATGGCATGTCGGGATGCTTTAGCTTTGGCTCAAGATCTACAACTACAGAATTTCATCGTTGCCTCAGACTCCAAGCAAGTGACTGGGGACATCAGTAAGGCAAGTCACGGAAGCTACGGAGCCATCATTAACGAAATTAAAACCCAAGCTGCTTTATTTTAGTGTAATTTTACTTTCGAAGGTCGTGCATTGTATGGCACATCGCTTAGCTAATATTTTTTTTCTTTCTCTTAGTCAAGGTCACCACGAGTAGTTTGGTCAACCTCATGACCCGATTTGTATCCCACATATTGTGGTTTTCGATGAATAAACCTTGGTTTATCCCCCTAAAAAATAGTTGTATTCCCCGCAACGGCTAGGAGCTCCCTGAGCTCTCCATCTTTTGTGTGTGTGTGTGTGTGTGTGTGTGTGTGTGTGTGTGTGTGTGTGTGTGTGTGTGTGTGTCTAAACACACTCTTTATTAATGATCATAAACAAGGATCATGGAGACACAATTTAGATCCAGAGGATTGAGGAGCCATAGATGGCGTCCTAAAGAAAGTCCTAAAGTGTGTTTAGTGAGGCTATGTGCCTCAACATTAGTTTCCCACCCTTTGAAGATGAAGGAGCAACACATAAAATAGACACCAATTATTTAAAAATGCATGAACAATTCTTAAATTAATGAATATATATTTACAATATGTGGACACCCTTTGAAGATGAAGGTTTTTTTTCTCGTGTCAGCTTTGCTGGTATCACCCACTAAATCACTAAGCTCCCTGGGCTTGGAGCGCTGAGAATCAATTAAGGCTAGCGATTGCAATTTTGTTCTCTCGATTTTGACCATGTAACCGGCGTGGGCTTTGTGAAGGGGTCTCCCGCTTGGTGGGTCCCGGCTGCTTGGTGTGGGACTGTGTTCACGCGCAGTGACCGCCTCTCTCCACTCGAGCCTTTCTCTCTCTCCTCATCCCTTACGTCGCCGCTTCCTTTCTCTCCCTCGCCATTGCAGCACATTCACCGCCGCCTGATGAGCCCCCTCCTTCTTCCCAGCGCCACCACCAGCCCCAAGTCACGCAGCACCTTGTTTGGCCGTGCTTCCTGGCCAACAAAGCCATGCTGGATTCCCTCCTCTACAACACGGTGTGATGTTGGATGCGTGCTCCCCGCCCCCCGATGCTGCCGGATCCAGTTGCCCCAATTTGTGGCTCCACCGGATTTACCGCACCATCTCTATGCCACCAAATTGTTACCTAATCGGTGGACAACAAGGTGAAGAAGGCTGTGGTGTTTCCCCATTGGGGCGTGGAAGGTGACGACTGCACCCGTCCTCTGCCAATTTGGCCTCCGCACCCCTTGCCGCGATGAAAGTGAGCATGTATGCCGCAGGCTGACGTGCTCTTGTTTCTGTTGGTGGTGCCCTCTCGGCAAGCCAGCAACACCAATTTCTGTTGGGGCGGGTTCTTGTGGTGGTGCTCTGCTGTTGGTGGTGCTCGATTTGGCGTTTTCGTTGCAACCAACATTGCGCCTCATTTCTACAGGGTTGGGTTGAGGGGCTTTCTGTAGTCTTTGCATGCAGAGGGGAGCCAAATTGGGGGAAGCTCAGCTGCTCGATAAGAGGCTACTTGGGGGTGCTTGATGACCTAAAGGGTGGGGGATATATCGTAGTCCTTTCGATAAGTAAGAGTGTCGAACCCAATGAGGAGCAGAAGGAAATGACAAGCAGTTTTCAGTAAGGTATTCTCTGCAAGCACTGAAATTATCGGTAACAGATAGTTTTGTGATAAGGCAATTTGTAACGGGTAACAAGTAATGAAAGTAAATAAGATGCAGCAAGATAGCCCAATCCTTTTTATAGCAAAGGACAAGCGTGGACAAACTCTTATATAAAGGAAAACGCTCCCGAGGACACATGGGAATTATCGTCAAGCTGGTTTTCATCACGTTCATATGATTCGCGTTCGTTACTTTGATAATTTAGTATGTGGGTGGACCGGTGCTTGGGTACTGCCCTTTCTTGGACAAGCATCCCACTTATGATTAACCCCTATTGCAAGCATCCGCGACTACAAAAGAAGTATTAAGGTAAACCTAACCATAGCATGAAACATATGGATCGAAATCAGCCCCTTACGAAGCAACTCATAAACTAGGGTTTAAGCTTCTATCACTCTAGCAACCCATCATCTACTTATTACTTCCCAATGCCTTCCTCTAGGCCCAAACAATGGTGAAGTGTCATGTAGTCGATGTTCACATAACACCACTAGAGGAGAGACAACATACATCTCATCAAAATATCGAATGAATACCAAATTCATATGACTACTTATAGCAAGACTTCTCCCATGTCCTCAGGAACAAACGTAACTACTCACAAATCATATTCATGTTCATAATCAGAGGAGTATTAATATGCATAAATGATCTGAACATATGATCTTCCACCAAATAAACCAACTAGCATCAACTACAAGGAGTAATCAACACTACTAGCAACCCACAGTTACCAATCTAAGGTTTTGAGACAAAGATTGGATACAAGAGATGAAGTAGGGTTTGAGAGGAGATGGTGCTGGTGAAGATGCTGATGGAGATTGACCCCCTCCCACTGAGAGGATCGATGGTGATGATTTCCCCCTCCCGGAGGGATGTTTCCCCAGCAGAACAGCTCCGTTGGAGCCCTAGATTGGTTCCGCCAAGGTTCCGCCTCGTGGTGGCTCTGTTTCTCCCGAAAGCTTTTCGGAGTCTGAAACATTCTGGAAAGTGTCCCTTAAGTATTCCTCCGGGGTTACAGTTTCATTAACATTAGTTTCAACATTTATGGGATTACCAGAGATATAATGTTTGATTCTTTGACTGTTCACCACCTTCAGATTTGTGCCTTCGAAGTTGTTGATTTTGATGGCACCGGAACGATAGACCTCCTCGATACCGTAAGGACCTTCCCATTTAGAGAGAAGATTTCCTGCAAAAAATCTTAAACGAGAGTTGAATAGCAACACATAATCACCTACATTAAACTCACACTTTTGTATCCTTTTGTCATGCCATCTTTTAACTTTTTCTTTAAACAGTTTGGCATTCTCATAGGCCTGGGTTCTCCATTCATCAACTGAGCTAATGTCAAATAGTCTCTTCTCATCAGCAAGTTTGAAATCATAATTGAGCTCTTTAATGGCCCAATATGCCTTATGTTCTAGTTCGAGAGGTAAGTGACATGCTTTTCCATAAACCATTTTATACAGAGACATACCCATGGGATTTTTATATGCAGTTCTATAGGTCCATAAAGCATCATCAAGTTTCTTGGACCAATTCTTTCTAGATCTATTAACAGTCTTTTGCAAAATTAATTTGAGCTCTCTATTACTAAGTTCTACTTGACCACTAGACTGCGGGTGATATGGAGATGCAATTCTTTAATTAACATCATACTTAGCAAGCATTTTACGAAAAGCACCATGAATAAAATGTGAACCACCATCAGTCATTAAGTATCTAGGGACTCCCAACCTCAGAAAAAATAACTTCTTTAAGCATCTTAATAGAGGTGTTATGATCAGCACTACTAGTTGGAATAGCTTCTACCCACTTAGTAACGTAATCAACAACAACTAAAATATGTGTATACCCATTAGAGGAAGGAAACGGTCCCATATAATCAAAGCCCTGAACATCAAATGGTTCAATAACAAGTGAATAGTTCATAGACATTTCTTGACGTCTATTAATATTACCAATTCTTTGACATTCATCACATGACAAGACAAACTTATGGGCATCTTTGAAAAGAGTAGGCCAGTAAAAACCAGACTGCAATACCTTATGTGCAGTTCTATCTCCAGCGTGGTGTCCTCCATAAGCTTCAGAGTGACACTTGCGTAGGATCTATTCATGTTCATGCTCAGGTACACAACATCTGATAACACCATCTACTCCTTCTTTATAAAGGTGTGGGTCATTCTAGAGTAATGTCTTAAATCATAGAAAAACTTTTTCTTTTGCTGGTATGTGAAACTAGGTGGTATAAATTTAGCAACAATGTAATTAGCATAATTAGCATACCATGGAGCAGTACGAGAAGCATTTATGATAGCTAATTGTTCATCAGGAAATCTATCATCAATAGGTAGTGGGTCCTCAAGAACATTCTCTAACATAGACAAGTTGTCTGCAATGGGGTTCTCAACTCCCTTTCTATCAATAATATGCAAATCAAATTCTTGTAGCAAGAGAACCCATCTAATAAGTCTAGGTTTAGCATCTTTCTTTTCCATAAGATATTTAATAGAAGCATGATCAGTGTAAACAGTTACTTTAGAATCAACAATATAAGGTTTGAACTTATCACAAGCAAATACAACTGCTAAAAATTCTTTTTCAGTAGTAGCATAATTTCTCTGGGCACTGTCTAGAGTTTTACTAGCATATTGGATAACATTTAATTTCTTATCAACTCTTTGTCCTAGAACAACACCTACAGCATAATCACTAGCATCACATATAATTTCAAAGGGTAAAATCCAATCAGGTGGCTGAACAATAGGTGCAGAAATCAATGCTTTCTTAAGTATTTCAAATGCCTTTTCACAATCATCATCAAAGACAAAAAAGAACATCTTTTTGTAAAAGATTAGTCAGAGGCCTAGAAATTTTAGAGAAGTCCTTAATGAACCTCCTATAAAAACCGGCATGACCAAGGAAACTTCTTATAACTTTAATGTCCTTAGGACACGACATCTTTTCAATAGCATCAACTTTAGCTTTATCAACCTCAATACCTCTTTCAGAAATTTTATGCCCCAAGAAAATGCCTTCATTAACCATAAAGTGGCACTTCTCCCAATTCAAGACAAGATTAGTTTCCTCACATGTCTGCAAAACTCGATCAAGGTTGCTTAAGCAATCATCAAAAGAAGTTCCATATATGGAGAAATCATCCATGAAAACCTCAACAATCTTTTCACAAAAGTCAGAGAATATAGCCATCATACATCTTTGAAAGGTAGCAGGTGCATTTCATAAACCAAAAGGCATACGTCTATAAGCAAAGGTACCGAAAGGGCAAGTAAAAGTAGTATTTTCTTGATCCTCTTTTGACATAGTTATTTGAGAGAAACCGGAATAACCATCTAGAAAGCAAAAATGTGTATGTTTGGATAATCTTTCTAGCATTTGATCAATAAAAGGTAAAGGGTAATGATCCTTTTTAGTAGCTTTATTTAGTTTGCGGAAATCAATTACCATTCTGTAACCTGTTACAATTCTTTGCGGGGTCAATTCATCTTTATCATTAGGAACAACGGTAATACCTCCCTTCTTAGGGACACAATGGACAGGCACTACTAGGGAAATGCTTATAGGCAGACGCTTACTAGTAGCGAGGGTTTATACCCCTCACTACTGCTACTTACTAGTAGCGCGGGTTTTTACCCGTCGCTACTACTAAGTTGATAGTAGTAGCGCGGGTTTTTAACCCTCGCTACTACTAAGCGGTCTCTACCATGCCCCCCGAGACATGCCATAGTAGTTGCGAGGGGTATAAACCCGCGCTACTACTAAGTTGATAGTAGTAGCGCGGTTTTATACCCCTCGCTACTACTAAGTACGAGGTAGGTGAAGTCGCCATCTCCTTAGCCGAATCCCTTCTCTCTTCCGCCACTCTCTCCTCCCACTTTCCATATGCTCACATGGACCTCTTGCCCATGCGGCCCTCCTCCTCCGTGGCGCCGAATGAGGCTACCGCCTCACGCCATCGGTGTCTAGGAGCTCGCCGGTCTTCCACCGACGTCTAGGAGGGCGCCGCCCCGCGCCACCACACCGGGGAACCTCACCACCGGTGACTAGCTCTGCTGCTCCCTCCATTACCTTCCCCTCTCCCTTGGTTTTCCTTTTCTCTCTCTCCCTCTGGTTTGACTCACCCTCCCATGTCCACGCCCGTGCAGGTCGTCGCCATGGACGACCCGGAGCTATCTGGCATGGTCGGGAAGAGGAGCCCGACGTCGTGGCCTGGCTCTTCCATAGAAAGGGGCCCTCTCCAACAGCCACCGCCGGATCTGGTCTTCCGCTGTCCATTCATGCCTCCGGCGATGCCAATCGTCGCTAGATCAAACCACTGCTGCCATTGACAACACGCACGGGATCGAGATTTTGTTTTTGTTTTTGAAAGTAATAGCAGTAGCGCAGGGTATAAGACACGCTACAGATAATTAGCAGTAGCGCTGTCTGCAATGCATGCTACAGCTAACCATGTATAGCAGTAGCGTGTGTCAAAACACGCTCCTGCTACAAGTTAGCTGTGGCGACGTATCAGTAGCGCGGGCACCCGCACTACTGATACACCCAAAACCCGCCCTGCTGCTAGGCTTTTCCCTAGTAGTGGGACTTACCCACTAACTATTATCAACGGGATAGATTATACGTGCCTCCATAAGCTTTAGTATTTTTTTTCTTACCACTTCTTTCATCTTAGGATTTAACCTGCGTTGGTGATCAACAACCGGTTTAGCATCATTCTCCAATTTTATTTTGTGTTGGCATAAAGTGGGACTAATGCCCTTAAGATCATCAAGAGTATATCCAATAGAAGCACGGTGCTTCTTCAGAGTTTTCAATAATTTCTCTTCTTCTTGCTTTGAAAGATTAGCACTAATAATAATAGGATATATCTTCTTTTCATCATGATAAGCATATTTAAGAGTATCAGGTAATGGTTTAAGCTCAAACACGGGATCACCCTTGGGTGGAGGAGGATCACCTAGGATTTCAAAAGGCAAGTTGTGTTTCAAAATAGGTCCCTATTTAAAGAATACTTTATCTATTTTCCTTCTTTCATTCATAAACATATCATTTTCATGGTCTAGCAAATATTGTTCTAAAGGGTCATTAGGAGGCACAACAATAGAGGCAAGACCAATAATTTCATATTTCCTAGGTAGTTCTTTATCATGGGGTTGTCTACGGAATTTAGCAAAATTAAACTCCTGAGACATATCCCCCAATCCAACAGTAACAATATCCTTTTTGCACTCTATCCTAGCATTAACAGTATTCAAGAAGGGTCTACCAAATATAATGGGACAAAAGTTATCTTGTGGGGAACCAAGAACAAGAAAATCAGCAGGATATTTGACTTTCCCAGACAATACTTCAACATCTCTAATAATCCCAACTCGTGAAATAGTATCTCTATTGGCAAGCTTACTTGTAACATGAATTTCTTCTATCTCAACAGGTGCAATATCATGCATAATTTCTTTGTATAAGGAATGGGGTATTGCACTTGAACTAGCACCCATATCACATAAGCCATGATAGCAATGATCTCCTATTTTAACAGAAATAACAGGCATGCTTACAACAGGTCTAGGTTTATTTAGTATTAGGTCTAGCAATTCTAGCAGCTTCATCACAGAAGTAAATAACATGCCCATCAATATTATCAGCCAAGAGATCTTTAACCACAACAATACTAGGTTCAACTTTAGTTTGCTCAGGGGGTGTAGGTGTTCCAGTATTACTCTTACGAACCATAGTTGAAGCTTTAGCATGATCCTTTATTCTAACAGGAAAGGTGGTTTCTCAATATAAGTAGTAGGAACAAGAAGATCAACATTATAAGTGATAGTCTTTTCTTCAACTTTAATAGGTGAAACTACTTTTACTTCAATGGGAGGATTATATTTAAACCACTTCTCCTTAGGGAGATCAACAAGAGTAGCAAAGGATTCACAGAAAGAAACTACTATCTCAGAGTCAAGTCCATATTTAGTGCTAAATTCATGGAAAACATCGGTATCCATAAAATATTTAACACAATCAAACTTAGGTGTTATACCTGACTCGTTACCTTCGTCGAGATCCCAATCTTCAAAGTTGAGTTTAATTCTTTCTAATAAATCCCATTTGAGTTCAATAGTTTTCATCATAAAAGAGTCAGTACAAAAGTATCGAGCATGGAGCGATTATTGAGAGAAAGCCGAGCATAAATTTTTTGAATAATAATTTCTCTTGAGGGGTCATGATTGGGGCATGAATATAACATTGACTTAAGCCTCCCCAAGCTTGAGCGATGCTTTCTCCTCCGCGAGGCCAAAAATTATATATATAATTGCGATCACGATGAACAAGATGCATATGATAAAACTTCTGATGAAATTCCAATTTCAATCGGTTGTAGTTCCATGATCCCATATCATCACATAGCCTAAACCATGTCAATTCCTTTCACTTCAAAGATAAAGGGAAGACCTTCTTCTTGATAACATCCTGGGGCATACCTGCAAGCTTAAATAACCCACAAACTCTATCCACATAGATTAGGTATAAATCGGGATGCAATGTTCCATCTCCTGTAAAAGGATTAGCTAGCAGTTTCTCTATCATACCCAAAGGAATTTCAAAGTAAACATTTTTAGTAGGTTCAGTAGGTTGAGGAGAAACTCTTTGCTCTACTGGTCGGGGTGAAGATACCCCGACCAAGCCCCTTAAAGGATTACTTTCCATAGTAACAAGTGACAGTAAATTTCAGCACACTATATAAATTTTCCTTACCAAATTCTACCTACCAAAGGCGCTTCACTCCCTGGCAACGGCGCCAGAAAAGAGTCTTGATGACCCACAAGTGTAGGGGATCTATCGTAGTCCTTTTGATAAGTAAGAGTGTCGAACCCAACGAGGAGCAGAAGGAAATGACAAGCGGTTTTTAGTAAGGTATTCTCTGCAAGCACTGAAATTATCGGTAACAGATAGTTTTGTGATAAGGCAATTTGTAACGGGTAACAAGTAATTAATGAAAGTAAATAAGGTGCAGCAAGATGGCCCAATCCTTTTTATATCAAAGGACAAGCCTGGACAAACTCTTATATGAAGGAAAACACTCCCGAGGACACATGGGAATTATCGTCAAGCTAGTTTTCATCACGTACATATGATTCGCGTTCGTTACTTTGATAATTTGGTATGTGGCTGGACCGGTGCTTGGGTACTGCCCTTTCTTGGACAAGCATCCCACTTATGATTAACCCCTATTGCAAGCATCCGCGACTACAAAAGAAGTATTAGGGTAAACCTAACTATAGCATGAAACATATGGATCCAAATCAGCCCCTTATGAAGCAACTCATAAACTAGGTTTAAGCTTCTATCACTCTAGCAACCCATCACCTACTTATTACTTCCCAATGCCTTCCTCTAGGCCCAAACAATGGTGAAGTGTCATGTACTCGATGTTCACATAACACCACTAGAGGAGAGACAACATACATCTCATCAAAATATCGAACGAATACCAAATTCACATGACTACTTATAGCAAGACTTCTCCCATGTCCTCAGGAACAAATGTAACTACTCACAAATCATATTCATGTTCATAATCAGAGGAGTATTAATATGCATAAAGGATCTGAACATATGATCTTCCTCCTACTGAACTAGGGTTTGAGAGGAGATGGTGCTGGTGAAGATGTTGATGGAGATTGACCCCCTCCTATTGAGAGGATTGATGGTGATGACGATGGTGATGATTTCCCCCTCCTAGAGGGCTGTTTCCCCGGCAGAACAGCTCCACCGGAGCCCTAGATTGGTTCCGCCAAGGTTCCGCCTCGTGGCGGCAGTGTTTCGTCCCGAAAGCTTTCTTTTGATTTTTTCCAGGGTGAAAGACTTCATATAGCAGAAGATGGGCACCAGAGGCCTGCCAGGGGGCCCATGAGGCAGGGGGCGCGCCCAGGGTGGTAGGGAGCTCCCCCCACCCTCGTGGATGGTGGGTGGTCCCTCTGGTTGATCCTTTCGCCAGTATTTTTTATTAATTCCAAAAACTGCCTCCGTGAAGTTTCAGGACTTTTGGAGCTGTGCATAATAGGTCTCTAATATTTGCTCCTTTTCCAGCCCAGAATTCCAGCTGCCGGCAATTTCCCTCTTCATGTAAACCTTGTAAAATCAGAGAGAATAAGCATAAGTATTGTGACATAATGTGTAATAACTGCCCATAATGCAATAAATATCGATATAAAAGCATGATGTAAAATGGACGTATCAGTGCTCTGTCGCCACTCTGTCCACGTCTTCAATGCGGCCCTTCTTGCTTCACCCTAGCGTTTCATTAATCTGGCGAGTGCTCCTCCTGCCATTCGCTCTTTGTGCGGATGCGTATGTCACCTTTCTCTATTGGTTGTTCTCATGTCCCGCAAGTGCGTTTCTCTGCTCGCCAACTACATGAGGCGAGCGAAGACACAACGGAGTTGCAGATTAGGTACTTGGGTCACCGACCAACAAAATCAACTCACCGGAGCTCCTGATTCATCTTTGCCACTTATCATTCAATTTTTGAATGCGGATTCTGCTATTCTGTTTCATATAGGCTACATCTACATGGATGCATCAACTCTGCTCCATAAATATGGATACAAAGTGTTTGGTGTAATTTTCTTTGATAATTTTGTGTTGCCATTTCTCCCATTCAGCATATTTTAGAATTTATAATGGCCAATACCTATCCATCAAAGTACAAGTTCATTCTCAAGTGTTGCAATTTGTATGCTCAAACAAAATGATGTCTGCGTGGGTGTCCGGATCAAGCACCACGCCTAATCCTTCATAAGTTCAGGTGATATGGCAACTACCCCTTTGAATTATATAAAGATCAATGTCGATGCAAGTTTTGTGGAGAGCATTAGTGCAACGAGTGTGGGGGTGGCGGCAAGGGACTCTTCTGGAAGGGTCATAGTCTCCTCCTAGGATTTCATTGGACTTTGTAAAAGCGTGGAGGAGGCAGAGCTCCGTGCTTGCATTGCCGGTCTTTATATAGGTATTACTCTACAAAATCCTATAATCTTAGAGACTGACTATGCGTTTGTGGTGGCGACCCTAGAAAATGAAAATTCTGACAGATCATCATTGGTGGATTTGAAGAAGGAAGCGATGAGTACCTCCAAGCTTAAGATTTCGGTCAGTCTTAAGATCTCCAAGATCAATCGCTCAGACAATGTGGTGGCCCATATGATTGCTAAATTTAGCTTTGATAATATATCATATGGTATCTTAGTTAGTGATGTTCCGCCCTGTGTGGTGAATTTTGTAATAAGTGATTGTAATAACTACGTTGGTTAATTAATATATGAGGTGGTTTTTAAAAAAACAACGTCTGCATGAAATTTGGATCTCGTAATCTTAAATGGTTTGGATTCTAGTAGTAAGTTCTTTATGTACGGACCCCCTACTGGAATTAGCACTTTTTGTTGTATAAATTTAGCTCTATAGGGGCACATGAATTGTACCAATGAAGAACTTAGTACAGAGGAAATTAGAATTTACTAAAGTTTGAAGGAACTGCCTTGTTCTGAAATTGTTGCTCTTGTTGGATTGTTTTGTGTCATACCTAAATCAAAATTCTAATATTAGCATATAATTGGGTGGACCATATTCTTGATTGGGGGTCGTATCTAGAGGACCAGTAATACTTCACTTATACTTGTGGTCTGGTATACTTGAGCCGGTGCATCACAAGTGCTTCTTTGTTTTTATCCTTTATTAATATATTTATTGTTTGGAAGGAGGAGGTTGCATATTATTCTACATGACCCCTTTGTTGAATACAATCAACATGCTACATTGTTTGTTGTTTGCTGCAATACTTACACGCACTTTATGCATGTTTATTAGAGCTACTATGATTTTCCGGTGCAAATATGCATGCATTCTGGTGTATGTAATTATGATGTCTTAGAATCCTCACTTTTATAATACTTATTCTTGCTAAAGTTTACAGCCATAGCTAGATTATCCTAATCATTTGTACTACACAAGTTACACCAATAACCATGTTTTTCTATGCACGTATCTCCTTAGGATTACTAATCTGAATAATGTAAGCTCAGTTAAGGTAGGCGATAAAGTTGTTTTGTGTACTCAAATAAAGAATCATTCACAAAATAGTGGGTCATTCACTTGTGATGATGAATACTTTTTCCATCAGATTGTTGTCCATAAAGAATTGTGTATTGGAACATTAGCAACTCACTTTCTACACTTTCAGAAAGGAAGTTAAATTTTGGTATTCTTGTTTTGAAAAATTTGGATTCCTCATCAAATTAATACTATTAAGCTAAAAGGGACAGCGAGGTTGGACATTCGAACATACAACTACAATGGGATGGAACATGGCTATGAATATATCAAATGCTTTTGGAATAACATAATAATCGAAGCACAACACATTTAAAGTTACTTCACAGCTTCCTTAAGCGTCAAACTGATATTTGCACAACAAGTAGTAAGGCTAGGATTGGGTAGTAGGATTCGAACAACTGGATAAGCTAGATCTACCCTATGCAAGGATTTTAGCAATCATCACATGCACAATTTCATCAGGGAGAGACCATACAAACATCTATTTTGCATGCAGTTTGTTGGTTGAGGTAAGCATAACTTGATGCTTACATTTCAGATTTAGGTCTAGGTTTAATTATTCTTCGGCCTACTTCATGCTTTTCCTGTGTAGTCTTTGTAACATGGTGCTAGAAGGGTGTGTGTACTCTGAATTACTTGTTCTTTATGCAGAAGAAAATGTATTTAGATTGTTTCTGGCCTTGAGATTATTTATATCTTCAACATCCAAGTGACTGGCTTGCAGGCTGCTCTTTTTAGCAATGAAGGAACCGTTTCTGTGGTGCATGCTAATAGTTATTTATTGCTGACATAAGGAATCCATGTAAACTTTCTAACTCCTATATTGAAACTAAAGTTACCTTCTTTGCCTTAGTGTAGCACCATCCGTATGTCGCTGCTGGAAGATATGCTTCCCTGCTCATCTTTTCTACAATGTAGTGCAGACACACTACCTTCTCTAAAACTTTGATAACTGTTGTTTGAAGATTTAGCATCAATTGTTCTTTCACTGTCCCTGCAATGCAAAAGATGATGTCAGACGAAAATGTTTTACCTACAATCGAAGATTTTTTTACTATTAGTAGATCTATTTTGTACTCATCTCTTCTACAATGTGAATTGAATGTACAGGTTCTGGAAAAGTCGGCACTTTTTGTTTAACAATTTAGCATATGTTGTTCTTTCCAGGCTCCTATAGTTTAAATAATGTTGCGAGGCCATGATGCATGGTGAAACTAAAGATTTCCCCCAAAATTGTTTGGGATGACCTTTGTCAATTCTTCTGTCATAATAGTTTAGTTCTTGCATATTGTTTTCTGTTATACATTATCTAATTTTAGATGATCACTAGCTTCACTTATTTGTGTTGCACATACAAAATTTTGCCCTAGAAAGATTTGCATGCTATTTGATTGCCTCTGAAAGTGCTCTCTGTCTCAAAGTTGTTTCTTAGCGACTCTGCTCTCTCGACTCGAGTCATTCTACTTCAGTTTGAAAGTTGACTGATAGAATTGCATTTTTTATTGAAGTTTCCTGAAACGCAAAACTCCGAGGCTCGCAAAAATGTATTGTTTGGTCGAGAAATAGGAACATGAAGACTTTGTTGATGAATACTTTGTTTTTTATCGGTTATAATGGAGCAAGCGCAGCAAAGCGTGCCTTTCCCTTCTAGTCGGTTACGATTACTATATTTGCACGTAAAATTGGATTAGTGACAGAACACCCATGATATGACCAAGTAACATGGAAGTATATTGTATGTGCAAGTAGATGGTCGTTCTCATCACCATCGCTAATCGTTGAGGTGCATCATCCATGTCAGATGTTTCTAATTGAAGAAATCCCCTATATCACTAAGCTCCCTGGGGAAAAATCATCCAGGAGAGATCCAAGCGATCGATTGCCTTATGCGATCAATTTTGACCGGGTCTTCGTGTGTACAACCTGCATCTGGTGAGGTGGAAGGTCTGTGGGCCTTTTTTGTTAGGGGTGGTTGGCAAGAGCATGGGTTGTCGGTGGCTGGCAAAGGCGGTATCTTCTGGTTAAATGAGGTTTTCTCTGGTCAAAGCGTCGTGGCAGTTGCGAGGGGTTGCGAAGCACGTGGCAGTCGGAGGTAGTGTGGCCATGCGGGCGTTGCAGTCATCTATAGGGGATGGGCGGCTTTTGGGAGGCATTTGGGTCACCCCCGTTGGGTGCACCGCTGTTGGATCTTGCTTGCGGGCAGCCGCCAGGGAGGTCATCACCATGTTGACGCTCAAAAGTGGCATGATCATAAAGAGTAGCTTGAAGGTATGTCAAGATTAATTCAAACTTATTATCGAAAGTCATCATGGGATGGCTCTCTTCGAGAAGATCAAGATGGATATGAAGATGGTCTAAAACAGAGCTCAGATGCAAAAGTTATGACAAGATCAGAGATGCTCATGTTGACACAAGATTAAAGAATGGCTTGAAACCCAATTAAAATGGCCTCGTATGGAAAAAGTTTCAACAAGTTGTGCGTCTTGTCAAAACAATTGATTTTGATATAAAAAACATCTCAATCAGAGTTCGTATGCAAAAGTTAAAGCCAAAATAGTGTGTTGCAGAAGTCTACCCCGGAAGTTCCGGGCAACTTCCGGGCTAAACCGAAAGTTTGCACGTGGTGCGCCCTGTAAACTGAAATATCAACATTATTTGCAGATTTGCAGGCTCGAATTCAACCTCAAGATGACCTCAGATGAAAAAGTGATCAACTAATGAGTTTTTCTCCATTGCTAGATCTACAACATTGCTTTTGGGACCACTGCGATGTGAAGGCATATGCGAGATGCAGGAGTGGTGCAAGAGGGCTACTTGATGTAGTTTTAGCCCGGAAGTTCCAGGACTACCAGAGGTTCCGCCCCTAGTCCGAATTAGGTTAACTTTTGATGTTTCGGATGAGATTTGAGTCCTTTTCTTGTACGAAAAGTCCAGCCACCTCATATATATGTAAGAGGTGACGACCGATTGAATAACAACACACACTCGATCTATCAATATATCACTTTTTACCTTTACCTTGATCTTCTCCCTTGTTCTTCTTCTTCCCTGTTCTTCATTCGTTCTTCGTGAAGGAGGGCAGTGATCCACGAGGCCCTAGGGGCGATCAGGTCGACCTAGGGCAGCCCATAGTTGCCGCGCGCCCTGACGGGGTCCCTCCCGGACGTGTGGGGTTTTGGGTCTACAAAAGCACCCGCCGGACTGCTTGCGTACCGCGCTTCCGGCCAGGTCTCCTTCAACATGAGCTGCGGTGCATCACCCTTGGCGTCGAGGGCACATGGTGACGTGTTCGTGTGCGAACAGACTTTTTGGCGACTCCACTGGGGACAAAGCTTCGAACGGTCTCCAGCCCGTTCGTACTACGAAGAGATCGTCATCTAGGGTTTGTAGTCTACAAAGGTAATATGAATACCCAATCCCCTTGTGTAGATGCAAATATTTCATATAGTGTGTTACTAGATTGTTCAATGAGTATACTCTATCAGCCAACCCTAGTTTTTTCAATCATGCATCTAACTACGTGCAAGGATCGACTCAAAGTAATTTACAAGCTTCAACTTCTTATGATACTAGTATATACTACCATATATGGCACATACATGCATGTGGGGACATGTCATGTTGGACTCTTATCTTGGTCGCATTATCCAACTACCCACTGCCATGATTCTTATAAATTACACCCTTGTACTGAACCTTCGATCTTCATCTCTAGTTTGTACCTTAAGGATAAGGATAAGAGCATCTATAGCCGGGTGCCTCAAACCCGCCTCAAATGGCCGGACGGGCTGCTCGGTAACTAACGATCACGAAAATTCAACCCAGACGGGCTCCTTAAACGAGCCTCAAATGTCCGGGCTGACTGGCACCCCTCATATCCGGCCCAAAAATGGTGCGGATTGGGGCCTCGGGCGAATCCGCCACGTCAGACCGCCAACCCCATCCACATTAAATTGCACCAAATCCTCAAAACGCTTCCTCCTCCTCCCGCCTACCTCCTACCTTTCCCGCGCACAGCCCTCGCCGGCCGCCACCCTTGGTCCCCATCCTCACCACCGGTCTTGATCCGCCACCCTAGATGTCGTCCAGCCTGTTCCTGAGCACCGCGATGGAGACTGCGTCCGCCTCGTCCGTCGGCATCCCATCCTCGTCTCCGTCGTGCAAGGCAGAGAACGTCGCCCGGAGGATGCGGTAACGCCGCAGCGAGAGAGGGAAGCGGCAGCACAGGGAGATACCGACATGGACGAGCAGCTACCCCCTCCCCCCTCCATGCCCCGAACCCCGCACCCTATCCATCCAATCAACAAGCGAGACATCCGTCACAATCGGACATTTATTTCATTTTGGCACGTCTAGATTGTTGAACTATGATTTTCTTTGCTTTGTCTCGAACTGTTGAATTTGGACAATTTGTATCGTATGATCGACGTGCATGGGTTGCATGTATTTGATTCTCTACATTTGAGGTATGTGGATGTGTGACAAACCATATGAAGGGCCGGCGGGCGCTGTCCACAAACGCGCTCGTGGGCGTATAGGGGCCCGGACATGCCAAGTTCGTTTGTAGATGCTCTAAGTAACAAGTGGATCACAATCTTAGTTTGAGATTATCTCCAATGTCTAACTAAACGGGCGTCATACGTCCCATCCTTCAGGATGAATAAGATCACATCTGGCAAATAATTAATTTTTGGTATCTGTTTTGGTCCTTACATTATATAAATATATTCTCATATATGTTAGTCAGAATATTAATAATACATATTCACAAAAAATATTATGAATGACGAATCTACTAACAATATTTTCAGTGAGCCAATTTTAAATAGTATTGCCACATACCGGGAGATAGCAGCAGAGAATGTAATTTATAAACACTTCAATGATATGCAGGCTATTAGAAGCAATAGAAAATGACAAAACTTTAAATTAAACTAGTAGGTACATACATTTCGAGGACATGAATGAGAGATCCTTTTTTTATGAGATGTTATTGCAAGTAAAAGCTATTATACCTTTTTGGAACTTTTACCATGTCTCAAACCATGTACTTATATTTAGTTTGTTAGATTTGTATTTTTTTTTTCAAAAAACGATATATAAAAGAAGAAGACTTAAGGACGCCATTTTTGACTCACAAGAGCATGTGGTCCCTAGAGCCAAAACAATGAAAATTGTTAGAGATTCCTATGTATAAGCTATTCTTGGTAAGCTAAAGACATTTCATCCTCTAAACTCTTGATGAAGTCCAAAATTAACCCAGAACCGCAAATAACACTAGAACAGATTAGACTGTCACGCTGGTCATAGCACCACACTGGAGTAATCTTCTACAAGTGATGTTAAATGACAAAATTGACCGTCACTAGTAGAATCAGCTACTTTGCCGACAAGGACGTATCTTGTGTACCCGACAAACTCGTGCACCAGGTGCTCCGATGCAACCTGAGCCCTTGGATTAAAAAGAGAGGGACGGGATGCAGAGCAAGGGGAGCTGTAGGTACATTTCGCAAAAGAGACCTTGAAGTCTAGCTCAATAGAATGAGTGGACCTCCCCTTTCCTCTGTCATGTACGACTGCTCCAGGTCGATGAGGTCCAGTGGCGGCTCGTCTCGGCTCGGCGTCCCTCTCCTGTACCTCTCCGGCTTTCTGCGTTGAAGCAGTCAGCTGGCGAAGAAATGGTGCAAAGGTCAAGTAGGAACCAGCAGCCACATAAATACACAACACAAGTAGATCTGAGTGCATTTTTTCTCAAAGCAAACTTGCAGCAGAACCAAGCGGATTACACACTTACATTTGTACTTTGAACCAAGGTTTAGAAAACTTCAAACAGATGGCCTTCAGTCTGTTACACACACACATAGCTTTCAGTTCATTACACAGTAGGGAAATTCTAACCAGTTAAACAATGCACACCGGAATAAGAAACACTATAAATCAGAGGTTGAATGCTAACTCCTGCACACCACCAGTTCAAGTCTAGCTCCCCCAACGCCAGTAGAACCGTAAACTTATGAGGAATCAGAGTCGCTGCCATCAGAATCATTAGCATAGCAGAAACTATTTTCAAATCTGATTTCCGCGCCAGGATGGCTGGGATGGCACTCCTCAAAGCTTGTCCATTCAGATTTCGTAGCAAACCCAGTTCTGATTTCGACAAGTGCTGGATGCCGGCGGCTGGTCTGTAGTTCATGCCTCCAACTAATTGATTTGAAGCCTGATGAAGCTGCGAATGAGGGTGATGCTTCACATTCCCCACTGATCAAAGCCAAAATACTGTTGGAGCGTGCAAGATGGTCCTGAATCTGAATAGTCACTAAATAGTCAATTGTGGAACAATCATAAAAACCATGATATAGAAATATTTGCATTTCAACGAGTGGTCACTGAATAGGCTTGTGTGGCCTGAAAATATGTATGGAGATAACCTTCATATCTATCGCTGCTGCTATAAACAATCATTATTGGAAATCGAAGGATGGCAAGCTGGCAAGTATAAACTGATTGTCTCGACGGAGACGTTAAACGAGCGCAGCTCCAGGAAAATGGATATAGTAGATAAGACACTCCAACGTATAATCACATAAGAGATGGAGGAAGGGACGATAACTCAAATGAAAAACAAAACATATTCGATTTGGCTCGGCAGTAGTCAGCTAAAAGAATTGTAATTAAAGACGAGATAAATAGATGACGGGGACAAGATTAGTACTTGGTAATTCTTTGGCTACGATGATCAGTCATTTTAGGACAACCATCACTAAATCGCTCAACATAAGAAACAAATTGGCAGCTACTGGCTAGAGCTAGTATTACGCGTTCATATATCATGTTTTCCGAACAGATTATAGGAACCTCGAATATATGACGTTTTGCAAATGAATTATAAGGAACACCGACATTCTGCAACTCGTGGGTTACTACACAGTATGGGAACTTCCAATTTTTTGTATATCATCATTATTTTTCACAAATCACTTCTTCTGATATTTTACCTTGATTCAAATTAATGGAATTATATGCTTTGATTTACTGGCTGTTGGTTGAATACTCTTTTCAATCAGATTTCTTTGCCTCAAACTGAAGATAAACCATTTCCATTAACAAAGGAATTTTGCCAGACTAAAGAAACCGGCAAAAACCACATGCTAAGAGGAAAAGGAACAACATCTCACTGTCACAAAATGTTCAAGAAATGAGGCCTGAACATCAGGCTCGACATCTGCTTCATCTTTCAACACAACTACATATTGCAAACTGTGAGAAACAGAGAAGCACTTAAATAAGCATCAAGTAAGGAGTGACATATCTCCGCGTACATCAAAGGTATTTTGTTTGGCCCTATACTGGTTTCCCTGTTTCAGGAAAATATGTTGTTTTGACATTAAGTTTTTTTCCTTGAAAAACATGAGTTTCAAAAGGAAATCACATATTACCTGAGTGTCAATGAGTCATTCATCTACATGAATAACTAGTAATTGTTTCATATGGTTTAGTTAGATATTAAATAAAGGCACTTTCCATCTAAGATGAGCAGAATGAATCACAAGACATGTGTAGCAAATAATGCACTCTCTATCTGTACCACAACTTGCAGGTACTGAATTCTACATATACAAGTACTAACAACTACTATGTGGAAACGTTTTACTTTAACTGGCGCAACTAAATGCAAATATGAAGGATCAGAAAAGAGAGCAACTCGTATATCTATTTTTCAATCTTGCTGCTGCAACTAAGGATACACCCTTTACCCTTATAATTGCAGATCATATATCGATTTTAGACTGAAGATCATATATCGAGTTGGAGCACATTATATTCGTATTCCCAATGGCACTGATTCCAAATGAGTTGGAGCCAAAATTAAGCATAAATTGAAACGACATAATACATTCGTAAATCATGGATAGGGGAAGAGGAGAGCATACCCTTGGGTGTGTGTGTGTGTGTGTTGTGGTGGTGTGCATCTGTACTGGATTGTTGAGATCGTGCTTTATATATAAAGCGGGGCGAAAAGCCTTTTTCGGTAAGAGGAGAGCATACTCTTGATCCTTGAAGTGCAGCACACCTTGAACGACGTTACAAGTGTTGGATAGGGGAAGAAGATAGCATCGACGTACTATAGCGCGACGTCGACGATCCATGGCTGCAAATAGTTCAATGCGCGGTCACTTCAGAGGAAGGAGGCGGCGGCTACACTCTATGGCGAAGACCCCCTTGTAGGAATGGAAGAGAGAGGAGACGAAGATCTCTTGTTAGGTACAGGAGAGGAACAGAGATAATACGGGCGATTTGTTTTTCCAACCCTAGCTCTCATCACCATGGTCCCGTGGCACAGGTGAGAAGACAAGTGTGCACGACAGAGAAGACGGGCAAGACAGAATACAGCTAGAGTTCAAGGTCAGTTTCACAAAATGTACCCGCAGCTCCAGTTGCCCAGCATCGTGTCCCTCTCTTTTCAATCCAATGGCTCAGTTTGGATCGGAGCACCTGGAGCACAAGTGTGCCCGTTTCACAGGATACGCTCTCCTTTGCCGACTTCCTCGGCAAAGATCCAAAAGAACTCAGCAAAAATGTGTTTGCCACGTGCGGTACTTTGCAAAAAAAATACTCGATAGAACACATTGGCAATAGTTAACTTTGCCGAATTTTTATACCAAGAACTCGAGAATACTCATAGAGTCTTTCTCGAGTTTCCAAAAAGGAGAACTCTAGAAACCACTAGCGCTAGATGAAATGACCTATTAATGGTGGTGCCACGTGGCCAGAGCATTGCCGAGTTCTCGCATGCCGAACTCGGCAGACGCCTGACGAATAGAAACGTGGTGCGTGGCATAGGTGGTTGCCGAGTTCTTGCCTTTGCCAAGCGTGGAACCCAACAAACGTTCAGCAAATATGATGCGTGGCAGAACTAGCTGCCAAGTTCTTATCTTTGCAGAGTATGTTGCAGGAGACCTCGGCAAATTCTTTGAAGAATAGTAATGCGACACATGGCACAGACGACTGTCAAATTCTTGTATTTGCTGAGTATGGCGCCACAGGGACTCGTTAACACCTTTGGGGAGCTTTGTGCAGGGTGAACTCGGCAAAGAAAACCCGTGGAAGACGTTCAGGAGCTGCTTCCGCATTTTCTGAGTGTGGAACTCGGCAAAGATTTCTGGAGCTACCAGCTTCTGCCACGTGTGCCGAGTAGTGCGCTCAGCAAAATGCTCCAGGAATAGTTTTGTCGAGCGACAGAACTTGGCAAATGTTCAATCATGTTTATTTATTATTTATTGTTGGGAAATCTTGCATACAAATAAGTAAGCATGCATATATATCATCGCAAAGATACATAACATCATTCAAATATCACTTCACAAAAACAACAAGCAATATGGCGATCATTCGAACACATTTTACACAAGTGACATCGTCACAAATTTATCCAAGTTAGTCTCATTGAAGCCATGTTACTCTAATGATAGATTAAGATCCAGCTGCAGCACGGGCCGGGCCGGTCCTGCAATTCCGGTGGTCCTGGGTGAAACTAACACTCGGATCCTCTCAATATAAACATTATAACAATATCTGCAAATGTTTAGATTATTAAATGTTACCGGTAGACTAGTAGAAAGAGATTGTAAATGAACCAGAAAAATAGAAAAATGAAGGTGCGTCCGTTCTAAAACTTTGGCCAAGAATAACAGGATAATTGACACATGGCTCGCCACGTACCTTATTGAGGCAAAAAAAAATCTGCGCTTCATTAAGCTTTCACGTTTGCTAGTACGTAAAATGGAAAAAGATGTACACAATGTATATGAAAAAAATTATACAATTTTATTTAATATCTATCAAAATTATTTAATATTATTATATAATGTCGAGCTATCGAGCTAAATCAAGCGAGCGAGTGTTGGCTCATGATCAGCTTGTTTCTTGATCGAGCTACATAAAGTGCTCATTCTCAGCTCATTTCTTTTCAAGTCAAACTCAAGTCGAAACAAAATACGAGTCAATCTTGAGTGGCTTACGAGCCTCGAGCTTTACTTGCAGGCCTAATCACCACTACTCCAATCCAACCATAGTTTTTATTTTCTTTGGAGGGTCGACGATGGACTGTGTTTGTTTACTGACCCATCTTTTTTCTTTTCATTTCCCTATGTTTTTGGCTAGCTTTCGGGCTTTGTCTCCCTGTACATATTGCACATGTTCTCCCTTAATTCATGGCAGAGTTGTTGCCGCTTTCGTAGTAACATATATGGACTTGTAGTAGATTGTCATGACCTTTCGTCACAGCTAATGGCTAAATCCTCACGTACATGCATGTGGTGGTAACATGCGGACTGTTCAGATCTTAGCTAGAACACACATTAACTATCATATCATGTCATAATTTTTTATAGGCCACTGCCATGAATAATATATGAAGTACAGAGGAAAATTCGAACAATCAAATTTAAATTACTATACCCGCGGCCACCCCTCGGGAATATAATTTATACTTCTTGTTTCTTTTCTTGACACTAATTGATACTTCTTGTTGGACGCGAACCAAGTATGTACACCAACTATCTGAGTTGACAGATGTAAGTTAGCTTAATATTGACTAATAGACCTAAGATGCTAGTCATGAACGAATCCATATCATCTGTCTGTATTTGTAGATGTCGAGTCATCTTGCACTTTTTGTAATCGCCCATTGGCCAACTAGCTATTATTTGCATGGATAAATTGTCTTATATGATATATGTTGCCCACTTTGTTACATTGCAAGATTTCTAAGTGCGTCAAAAGGGTGTCCCTAAAGATGTTTTATCCATAGGTTTTACATTCTTTATTGACAGATGTTGCACAAAAGTTGTACAATGTTTCAAGTGTACACTATGTGAATTTGGTTATCCTGTTTATTAGATGGACATATCTCAATGCTTAATGGTGACACACATATACTCCAAGTTCTTTTGTTCTGGTTAGTCCATTGTTCGAGGTGATAAGCATCTATATTACCATAAGCTAATCAGTGCTTCATCAGCTTTGATTGATATGTACTCTATTTGAACTTTATTTAGAGAATTCTAGATCAGAATATTAGCAAGTAAGATACACATCAGACTATACAATTACAGAAATTCCAATACTAATGCAAGTTGCTGACCGGAAATCCGTTTTGGTGACCGAGCTCCAATGAGGCCTCCAAATTTAAAATTCAAATTTCATCAAAATCCATATATTTACGTTTCAAAAAATTCAAAAAAAATATAGATATACATGAAGGCATAACACACATGTGTGTAAATTTTCAGGGCAAAATATGTTGAAATGAGGGTTGTGCAAAAAATACAAATCTAGGGCTGTTTAACACATGATACTATTCATCCTCCCAGGCCATAAATTTGTCTTTTTTGTACAGGTCGCAACTCAAGGTATTTCATCATGAATTTTTCACACACATGTGGGTTACATCCTTACATGCATGCATTTTTTTTGAATTTTTTTAAACATAAAAGTATGAATTTGAATTTTTCAAAAATAAAGGGCTCCATGGAGCTCGGCCTCCAAAACGCCATTTTCATTGCTGACATGTTAAGAACCACTTTAACTTGTATCTCCAAGGACCGGGATGCAATTTTCTTTTCTGGTGGTGGTTTTCTTGTATTGCTAAATCCATTAAATATGGAGCATGTGGCTCTGTTGTAGAAAGTTAATTAAATGGATTTTCCAGCCGCAAAAAAAAATTGAATGGATTTTCAACAACTTGATTTAATGTTTGGGGATCCATATCAAAATTTAATCTCTATTGGGCCAGACTTTGCGAGGAAAACCAATATCATAAATGCAGCTAATTAAATGGATCTTAACCTTGTCATAACTGGTAACTACATGCTCTAATTTAATTAATGTGACGTGATCTTACCATAGTAATATTATTATGCAGTGCACAACTAGCAAGTCGACTAAAGATTCATAATATTACCACATAAAGGACTTCATTAACTGTCATTTATAGGTTGTACATCTGTAGATCAGATGATTTGGAAATATTCTCTGGATGGCACATCCACATCATGTTATCTATACCACGGGCTGAGCATTGAGATCTATGTGTCTAATGCATAAGAAACTAAGATACAAGCACCACATCTATATAGCATCCATAGAGATTATAACATGGATGCACTTGACATATTGTCCACACCCATAATATATGATGGCATACAGGTCCATCCATACAATAAGAGCTACTCCCTCCGTTCGGAATTACTTGTCTTGGAAATGGATGTATCTAGAACTAAAATACGTCTAGATACATCCATTTTCGCGACAAGTAATTCCGAATGGAGGGAGTACTTATTTGGCCTATGGATGCCGACATAAAGAGAAGATCCGTCGGCATATACTAACAGACAAAACTATATGGCTTCAATTTGACTATCTTAGGTCTTTTCGTCAATTTTAAGCTTACATGCATGGGTCAAGTAGATAGTCATGACCTTTCACCAAAGCTAATAACTGAGGTCGCACATGCATGCATGTGGAGTGTTTCAAATCTTAGCTACAACGCACATGAATTATCACATGCATGCTACAATAGTTGAATGGCATCCGACGCATCCATATACTACATCCTGTCATGATTTCTTTTATATGCCACTGACATGAGTCATATATGAAGTATGTAGGGAAATTTAGATCTATTTTAAGTTACTATACATGTAGTTAGCCGCCCCTGAGAGATTTAATTGCATATTATAATTACAATATATATCTGCAACTAGTCCATGGAAATATAATTGTTTCTTTTGGTTGTACGCAAACCAATGCAAGTACCGACGTATCTAAGGCGTACATGTGCGTACACCAACTATCTGACTTGACACATTTAAATTAGCTTAAAAATGACGAATATACCTTATTAAGATGCTAGTCAAAATGAATCCATATCCATTGCTTGCATTAGTTGATGCCGAGCAATCTTGCACTTTCTGTAATTGTTCGTTGGCCAACTAGCTTTTATTTTTCGGATATTTTTTCTTTTATAATAATGTTTCCCTCTTTGTTACAATTGAAAGTTGTTAAGTGCATCAAAAGGATAAATCACCTAGATATAAGCAAAGAGGGGCATGAAAATAGAAATCTCATTTATTTACAGCTTTTACATTTTTTATCGGTATGTTGTACAAAGGTGGTGTATATACCTTGTGTTTAAGTGTACACTACACGAATTTGTCTATTTATTAGATGCACATATCTAAATACTTAAAGTGGCACATGTATATTCCAAATTATTATGTTCTGCATATATGGTATAATTTACTATTGCTTGTTAGTTCATTCTTCAATGAGATAAGCATTTATATAACCATAAGAACCATAAACTTACCAATATTTAGAAATTATAGTGAATTTAGATAGTTAGCTTGTGAGACACCCTTATGCGGATAAAAAAACCATACCTAATCCTGACATGGAAAACTAGTCATGTTAGATCCTTAGTTGGATTACAGGTCTAAGTTGCATAGGGTGTTAAAAAGTCTAAAACAACACTAATTAAAGTCTAAAACACTATCCATGTAATATAACATAACTAGTTGGGTACTTGTCTGTTCAAGCACTTATGACCCCTACACCTGTGAAAGATCGTGGATGTCGCCTAGAGGGGGGGTGAATAGGCGCTTTAAAATAATTACGGTTTAGGCTTGAACAAATGCGGAATAAACTTAGCGGTTAATTTGTCAAGCACAAAAGCTACAACAACTAGGCTCACCTATGTGCACCAACAACTTATGCTAAGCAAGATAAGCAACTATGTGATAGCAAGATATATAACAAAGAACAATATGGCTATCACAAAGTAAAGTGCATAAGTAAAGGGGCTCGGGTAAGAGATAACCGAGGCGCGTGGAGACGATGATGTATCCCGAAGTTCACACCCTTGCGGATGCTAATCTCTGTTTGGAGCGGTGTGGAGGCACAATGCTCCCCAAGAAGCCACTAGGGCCACCGTAATCTCCTCACGCCCTCGCACAATGCAAGATGCCGTGAATCCACTAAGGGACCCTTGAGGGCGGTCACCGAACCAGTACAAATGGCAACCCTTGGGGGCGGTCACCGAACCCGTACACTTTGGCAACCCTTGGGGGCGGTCACCGGTACCCGTCAAATTGCTCGGGGCGATCTCCATAACCTAATTGGAGACCCCGACGCTTGCCCGGAGCTTTACACCACAATGATTGAGCTCCGAACACCACCAACCGTCTAGGGTGCCCAAGCACCCAAGAGGAACAAGCTCAAGGGTACCAAGCACCCAAGAGTAATAAGCTTCTCAACTTGTAACTTCCACGTATCACCGTGGAGAACTCAAACCGATGCACCAAATGCAATGGGAAGGGCACACAGAGTGCCCAAGTCCTTCTCTCCCAAATCCCACCAAAGCAACTAATGCTAGGGAGGAAAATGAGAGGAAGAACGAAAGAAAAACACGAAGAACTCCAAGACCTAGACCCAAGGGGTTCCCCTCACTTAGAGGAGAAAGTGATTGGTGGAAACGTGGATCTAGATCTCCTCTCTCTTTTCCCTCAAAAACTAGCAAGAATCCATGGAGGGATTGAGAGTTAGCAAGCTCGAAGAAGGTCAACAATGGGGGAAGAACACGAGCTCAAAGGATAAGGTTCATTTGGGAAGAAGACCCCTTTATATAGTGGGGGAACCAATCCAACCGTTACCCCACTGAACAGCCACGCACAGAGCGGTACTACCACTTGGGTAGGGCGGTACTACCGCTGAGGGTGGTACTACCGCTCTCACCCAGCGGTACTGCCATGCTGACGAGGAGGTCAGGGCCTTGGCCCCAGAGCGGTACTACCGTGGGAGTAGGCGCGGTACTACCGCGTGGAGCGGTACTACCGCCACTACTACCGCACTTAGTACCGTAAAACCCGACACGAAAAACAACGGTCTCGAATAGAGGCGGTAGTAGCCCGGAACCACTGCGGTACTACGGCCGAAGACCACAAGAAGTACTACCGCTTGGGGAGCGGTACTACCGCTTTGGGAGCGGTACTACCGCTTGAGTTCTTCGGCGGTACTACCGCTGTGGACCGCGGTCTTAAGCCACTACCGCGAAACCAAAGTATACTCCAAGGAAACCAGAACTGCCATAACTTCTACAAATGAGCTCCGAATTGAGCAAACTCAAGCTTGTTTGAAACAAGACAATGAGTAGCATCAAAACAACGGATGTATGCTTAGCAAACAAAGGAGTGACACCTCCAACAGAGAAGAACCGGCATACCCTCCAACATCGAAAACATCATAGAAGATGCATGTGAACTCCGTTTTCGATGAACTCGAGCTTGTCATGAACATGATCAAAAGCTCCAAATCTCACAAGGAGAAGAACCAAACAAGAACCAATAAAGATGATGCAAGGATGCAATGGTTTGAGATCTCTATGAATGATACGATCAAGCAACTCATCGAGAGCCCCCCTTGATAGTACGGCAAACGATCCTATAACCCGGTCTCCCACAACTACCATGAGACCGGTAAAATAGAAAACCTATCAAGGGCAAACCTTTGCCTTGCACATGGTCCACTTGAGCTAGATGATGACGATCTTGACTCCCTCAAGTTGGACCACCTTTCTTGATTGTGTTGGCTCGATGAAGACTAGTTGATTGCTCCCCCATACTCCACTGTGGGTGAGCCTCTCTTCCGCACATCTTCACAAGTCCATTGTCACCACAATGGACGGCAAGCTTCAAGAATTTGATCTCTTCGTGATGCTTCACTTGAACTTGCACACCACAACCTAACCCCACAAAGAACTCTCACGAAGATCATGGGTTAGTACACAAAGCGTAATTGACAGTGCTTACCATACCATGGGGTCGCTTGATCCCTCTCGGTACATATTCTATGCTTTGTGTGTTGATCAACTTGATTTACTCTTTGACTTAGTCTTGATCAACCTTGAATCTTTCCAACTCTCTTCATTTGGATGATGTCTTGAAGGTAAACATGAATGATCACACAATCTTCTTCTTCAAGACATGCTTGCAATAAGCTCAACACTCACATGACCATTCTTTGGATAATTCCTTAATAGCACCTTGGTCAACTCATAAACTCCTTGAAACCACACATGGACTTCAAGAAAAGCCTATGGACAGATCCTTCAAATATAACTCAAGACAACCATTAGTCCATAGGGATTGTCATCAATTACCAAAACCAAACATGGGGGACATGGGGGCACCGCATGTTCTTTCAATCTCCCCCATTTTGGTAATTGATGACAATCACTTTCAAGAGAGTTTATATAAGGAATTATGCATCACCATGCAATGCAACAATAGTGCAATGAATGAGATGCAAATGCTAAGGAACAAAACCAAAGCAAGAGGAGATAGCTCTCTACACTTCTCCACAAAACTCTCTGAAACTTCTCCCCCATTGGCATCGATTGCCAAAATGGGCGAAAAGCTTAGAAGGCCAATATAAATTGTGGTCCTCCATAAATGTGTATTTCTCAACAAGAGAGTGGAATGCAATACACATATCCAACTGTCAATACTTGGAGGAAGACAAACTATATTGAGGCCCAAAGAATGCAAAGGATATCAATTGAACCAACTAGACCTAAGATCCTATGAGCCACATGAATGAAGGATATTATGATATGAGACGAGGAGTGTTCTAAAGAAACTAGAGAAGCTCCCCATGACTTGTGCACAAATAAGAATGTTTTGTAATTGGATACAAAGTGCACAAAATAGGATCATAGCTCCCCCAAAATCAATATAAACTTACAACAAGTGCAAGTGGGAAAAAAGGAGACAAAGCCTAGCTCTTGCAATAAGCACATGGTTGAGCAACATGTAATAGAGGCAACTAAGAATAGGCTCAACCAAAACCGATGTGTGTGAGTCAATGCAATGCACTAGAGAAGACTAATGTATGGATGAGCATTAAGCATCAATATAGTCTTGAAAGAATGAGATACACAGTGCAAGGCATGTCATTCCCACACACGACTAGCAAACGGGTTCACAAGCTCACTAATAAGCATAAGAGAACCTATGCTTGTGACAACCCGTGGTGAAGATAGACGATGAGAGGCCCATCAAAACTAGGGATACCAATTAAGATGGCAAAAGCCTCGTAAATATAAGCAAGAGGAAAATAATCTTCACCACATAAGAGTGCATCAAGATGCAGCGAGATAAGACACACACTCAAGGCAAAAGCTTTCATGGAGCCAAAAGAGAAATAACAAAAGAAATACAAGGTTTCCACGCGTAGCCCAGTTTTACATAACTGAGCGGGTATTCGGATATACTCCGGACTGTTGGGTCCGGGGGCTGAAGCGAAAAGGTCTGCCATGACAAATGATTTTCAATCCGGCTAGGGACTACATAGGTCCATTGAATTACATAGTCACTTGGACTGGATATATTCTTCCTCTATACCATCCAACAGGCTGTCTAGCCAACAATCCCGTTGGGAATACTTTGCGGCTAAGGCTACTTGGTCATATACCAGACTTACGGGAATCTCTTGCCCATCTGACCCCACCGGTCCGACTTCGGCCATACGGTTTGGTTCAGCCTTGGCGTATCGCTTCTTCACCATGGCCCAGGCTTCCCTTGCACCTTGTCGGCAAGCACCGCCGTGCTCCTTTGAGCATCTCCACAAGCTTGCCCATGCCTCCTGGCAGGGAAGCAGATGGCCACAGGGCCTGGGCAATACCCTGCATCACCTGCCGAGCTTGTTCGTGCAATTGTGAGAGATCTTGCAGCATATCACCTGCGGATCCGGGAATCTCCTCTTCAGGACGGCCTGTCAGCATACCTACAGACATAACTCTGTCAGCACGCTTCCTTGCCAAACTGTACTACAGTTCGTTTAAGCACCTATAAATGCCGTGTCGAAACCTCCGGTTCTCCTTCACCAAGTCCGCAAGCTGAGCTCGAACATCTGATAATTCGACGCTCAGTCGCACATTGGCGTCTTGGAGACTGTTTTTCTCCTGCCTAACCTACGTAAGCACACACTCGCCAGCCTTTAGTTGTCTTTGGAGATGTGACCCACCATCTTTTATGATCTCCGGATTCTCTCCGGGATTGTCTGCAGAATCTTCTGTTAGACTTATAAAACAAGCTGTATACTAACTGGTATATGTCCTTAAATTCTCTCTATTGAGACAAGTATTACCAGATGAGGCCTTCGGGGATTCCTCTAGTTTGGAAACTGCGGCCCTCAGCTAGGTCTGCACTCCTCTAGCTCTTGAGTTAAATGGGTATTTTTCTCTATAAGAACCTGTGCATACAATGATCCTTCAATCAGTTGTTCCAACTATTTCAAGTCTCAGGGGCTACTGATATACATACTTAACAAATTTTCTTACCCGTATATCCTTTGAATACTGGTCCGTCGCTCGGGCGAGTCCATCTTGAGCAGCTCGGATGTATGCATCTCCTGAATTGAAGGCATTGAATGCCTCTTCGGAAAAGATACCATCATGGAGCACGGCCCGTCGGCGCCGGTGATTCATGGCGCTCTCTACTTCGGAATTTGTGGCGGAGAGCATGTCCGCATCCTCTGTCGGAGGACAATTCAGTGTCGTCCCCACATTAGCCTCCTCTCGTGAGGCCGGTTCTGGAATCCAGCTGGTGGAGGCATGGCCTGCAGGATCTCCGGATATAGTCCGGCGACTGCTCTTTTTGCCAGGACATGATGGACGCTGTTACATTTCAAAAATGGTAATCACAGAGTAGATTTTAATTATACCTCTGCGATGGTGTTTCGACCCTGACCGCCTTACTCTTGAGCCTGCCTAGCCCGGATGCCCTTTGTTTACGAGCCCCTAGGGGCTCGGCGCTGCATTCCGATGGTCGTCTCTATAAAAATACGATATTTGTGCATAAGGTATGGTTTAAAGAAGGAATCCTCTTCGGAGATTAGGGCTTCGGCTTTGCTTACACGTGATGCAGGGAGCAGTCTGGGATAATCGGCAATAATCGCCACCAAGGTGCCGTCGCAGCTTGCCTGATATAATGTCTCATCGACAAGCTCCACAGATATATTCGTATCTTCTTCAAGTCCGGGGTCGAGGGCCCGGCCAGGATCCTCTGGCTGCGGAGAGGGGCTGTTGAACTCTTTCACGGCCTTCCTCAGTTCCTGTTTAGAAATAGCACGGTAAATGATTATAATGAAGGATGCAAGAATGGATAGAGTTGAGTAAAGAGTAACGGCTTACCCAGCTTGGGGAGTTGTACATGGAAAATCCATCCCGCGGCTTAATACGGAGGAACTCCTCTTCTTCTCCTTTATATAAATCAAACAGTATTCTCGCCAGAGCAGTGGCGGAGTCCAAACCTTTACGACTGCAGCGGGTGGCATCGTCTTCCCCGTTGAAGTGCCACATAGGCTTCCCCCGATATTGAAGTGGCTGCACCCCCCGCATTATGCATATTGACATAACTTCGATTATTGTCAGTCCTGATTGGGCCAGTACCTTTATCCTGCCCATCAGGAAGTGGACTACTCTGTCATCTTCCTCCTGGGGGCTCCGAGGGCGCCAGCTTTGGCGTTTCTTCAATGGGGCATTATTAAACTCAGGAAGGCCCGTCCGGATTGGGTCCGGAAGGGGAACGTCATCTACATAAAACCACTCCGAGGGCCAGTCTTCGGATGCCTTCTTTGGAGTGCCGGACAGGTATCCGGTCTGGGCGACGCGCCATATTTTGGCTCCGCCCACTTGATATATAGATCCCCCCTAATTACGAGGGACGAGGCAGAATAGCCTCTTCCATAACTCGAAGTGAGCCTCATAGCCCAGGAATAACTCACGGAGGGCAACGTATCCTACGATGTGCAGCACGGAGGCGGGGGTAAAGTTATGCAGCTGGAGGCCGTAGAACTCCAGGAGCCCGCGGAGGAATGGGTGGATTGGAAACCAGACGCCTCTTAGCAAATATGGGACGAGGCATACCCGCTCCCCTTGAGATGGGTTAGGAGATCTCTCCGCTTGCGCCTCGCCATTATAGGTGGCAAGTCCGGCTCGGATGGGGACCATGTACGCAGGTGGAAGAAACCCTTGGGTTTGCAACTCTATTAAACGAATGTGAAAGACATAACACTTTTCCCAATCACCTGGCTTAGAGATAAGGGAGGGAGAAGAGGAGCTGCGGCGACCGGCCATGATGGGATGATTTTTTCCAGATGCGCTCTATTGAATCCTTGCTTGAGGGAAGAAGGTGAGATTTGGATCTGAGGATCCCCGTCTCTTCAAATAGGCGGTCCGCTTACAGGGTCAGGGTGGCAAATGTAAAAATACTCCAGCTCCTCGTATTCGCTCGACACGTGGAGATGGCCATTATTGAAGCACATAAACCAAGGAGTACAACATTGATGGGAAGCCGGACACTGTTCGCTACAACAGGTACACTGGATTTGGAGAAGAACCCGCCGTGCAATGCCGAAGACAATCTGCGCCGGACTCATCGTCATTAAAGCCTGGTTTGGGGGCTACTGAGGGAGTCCTAGATTAGGGGGTATCCGGACAGCCAGACTATATACTTTGGTCGGACTGTTGGACTATGAAGATACAAGATTGAAGACTTCGTCCCGTGTCCGGATGGGACTCTCCTTTGCGTGGAAGGCAAGCTTGGCGATTCGGATGGTAGATCTCCTTCTCTGTAACCGACTATGTGTAACCCTAGCCTCCTCCGGTGTCTATATAAACCAGAGGGTTTAGTCCGTAGGACAAGGACAATCATAATCATAGGCTAGCTCCTAGGGTTTAGCCTCTACGATCTCGTGGTAGATCAACTCTTGTAATACTCACATCATCAAGATCAATCAAGCAGGAAGTAGGGTATTACCTCCATCGAGAGGGCCCGAACCTGGGTAAAACATCATGTCCCCTGCCTCCTGTTACCATTAGCCTTAGACACACAGTTCGGGACCCCCTACCCGAGATCCGCCGGTTTTGACACCAACACCCATTTCGCCACTCGACCAGTTGCATCTCTGTTGTTCAGAATTTTAGATAATGGTGCGTCGCTGACGACTACAATGGAGTGATCGGAGAAATAGTGTGCAACCTTCTTGATGGTCATGTAAGCTTCTGATAATGTGGATATCTCTGCTTGGATGGAGTCAAAACTTCAGAGAGATAATACATTGGGCGCTAAACTTTATAAGCTTTTCCTTCTTCTTCCCGCTCGACCGTGAGTACTATACTGACAACTTGTCCAGTGGCTGCAATGTAAAGCAATAAAGGCTCTTTGCTGATTGGCACAGCAAGCACCGGCTAGGTGGAAAGCAAGGTTTTGAGCTGTGTAAAAGCTGCTTCCGCTTCATCAGTCCACTCAAACTTATCAGATTTTTTCATCAATCGGTAAAGAGGCAAGGCCTTTTCACCGAGACGAGAAATGAATCGACTCAAGGCGGCCAAACAACCAGTAAGCTTCTGAACGCCATGCACATGCACAGGGCGTTTCATTCGGAGGATGGTATCAACCTTTTCTGGATTTGCGTTGATCCCCCGCTCGGAAACGAGGAAACCGAGTAACTTTCCACCTGGAACTACGAATGTGCACTTTGACGGATTAAGCTTGATATCATACCTTCTTAGGTTGGCAAAGGTTTCTGCGAGGTCAGTCAGTAGGTCGGAACCTTTACGTGACCTGACCGCAATGTCATCCATGTATGCTTCCACATTCCGACTGATTTGAGTGAGCAGGCACTTTGAATCATTCTCATGAATGTGGCTCCGGCATTTTTAAGACCAAATGACATGGTGACATAGCAAAAGCATCGAAATGGGCTGATGAAAGCCGTTTTTATTTCATCGGGACCATACAGTCTGATCTGATGATACCCGGAATATGCATCTAAAAAAGACAAGTGCTCACACCCCGCAGTCAAGTCAACAATATGATCGATGCGGGGGAGAGGGAAATGATCTTTCGGGCAGGCCCGATTGATATGCTTGAAATCTATGCACATACGAAGTGAATCGTCCTTCTTAGGGACCATGACTACATTGGCAAGCCACTCGGAGTGGTAGATCTCTCGGATGAACTCTGATGCTAGGAGCCGAGCCACTTCCTCGCCAATTGCCTTTCTCTTCTACACGGCGGACCGCCGAAGATGCTCTTTGACGGGTTTTACTTTGGGATCAACACGCAAACGGTGCTCAGCCAGTTCTCTGGGTACACCCGACATGTCAGAAGGTTTCCATGCGAAGATGTCCCAGTTCTCACGGAGGAACTGGATGAGCACTTCTTCCTATTTGCTGTCGAGTGCTGTTGAGATATGAGTCTGTGCGGCATTGGGATCGGTTGGGTGAATATGAATCGGCTTCGTTTGACCAGACGACTAAAATGCAGAATCCGTGGCAGACTTCTTAGCTCGGAGCAAATCACTCGGATCTGCATTCTTCTGATATTCTTGAAATTCAACTGCTGCCATTTGTGCATCAGCAATTTTGGAATCCTTCTGAAAGCATTCCTCCATTTTCTGCCGATTGCCAGTAACTGTGATCACACCTCTGGGGCCAGGCATCTTCAACTTGAGGTACACGTAACATGGTCAAGCCATAAAACACGCATAGGCTAGCCTACCCAGAATAGCATGACAAACACTCTGGAAATCCACTACTTCAAATGTCAACTTTTCCTTACGGTTATTCTTGGAATCACTAAAAACCACATCAAGGGCGATCTGGCCGAGTGATTCGGCTTTCTTTCCAGGGATAACACCATGAAAGCTCATATTGCTCTCTCTAAGTTTAAACATCGGAATGCCCATCCCCTTCAAGGTTTCGACATAAAGGATATTCAGGCCGCCACCACCATCCATCAGCACTTTGGTCAGTCGAGTGCCTTCGACCACTGTGTCGATGTCGGTGTCAAAACCGGCGGATCTCGGGTAGGGGGTCCCGAACTGTGCGTCTAAGGCTAATGGTAACAGGAGGCAGGGGACACGATGTTTTACCCAGGTTCGGGCCCTCTCGATGGAGGTAATACCCTACTTCCTACTTGATTGATTTTGATGATATGAGTATTACAAGAGTTGATCTACCACGAGATCGTAGAGGCTAAACCCTAGAAGCTAGCCTATGATTATGATTGTTGTTGTCCTACGGACTAAATCCTCCGGTTTATATAGACATCGGAGGGGGCTAGGGTTACACAGAGTCGGTTACAGAGAAGGAAATCTACATATCCGAATATCCAAGCTTGCCTTCCACGCAAAGGAGAGTCCCATCCGGACACGGGACGAGGTCTTCAATCTTGTATCTTCATAGTCCAACAGTCCAGCCAAAGTATATTGTCTGGCTGTCCGAGGACCCCTTAATCCAGGACTCCCTCAGTAGCCCCTGAACCAGGCTTCAATGACGATGAGTCTGGCGCGCAGATTGTCTTCGGCATTGCAAGGCGGGTTCTTCTCCAAATCCTCTAGAGCATTGTTGTAATGAGCAGTGTCCGGCTTCTTATCAATGCCGCTCCTTGGCTTATGTGCTTTAATTATGGCTGTTTACACGTGTCGAGAGAATGCGAGAGGTCGAGGGATTTTTACATTTGCCACCCCAACCATGCGAGTAAATCTTCTATAAAAGAGGCGAGTATTCTCAGCCCAAATCACACCATCTCCTCCCAGCGAGCTTTCATCAGACCGCGCCCGAAAAAATCCACATCATCATGGCCGGTCGTCGCGGTTCCTCCTCTCGCTCCCGTAGCACTAGGCCAGGCGACGGAGAGAGATGTTCTGTTCCCCACAGCCAATTAGTAGAGTTGCAGACGAAGGGGTTTCTCCCACCTGCATACATGGTCCCCGTCCGAGCTGGACTAGCCACCTATAATGGCAGGGAGCAAGCAGAGAGCTCTCCCAACCCATCCAAGGGAGAGCGGGTGTGCTTCGTCCCCTACTTGTTGAGGGGGCTCGGATTTCCAATCCATGCTTTCCTCAGCGGGCTTCTGGAGTTCTACGGCCTCCAGCTGCACAACTTTACCCCGGCCTCCATATTGCACATCGCGAGCTATGTTGCCTTCTGCGAGCTTTTTCTGGGCTCCGAAGCTCATTTCGAGCTGTGGAAGAGGCTATTCTGCCTTGTACCCCATACTCAGGAGGGGTCGGTATATCAAGTGGGCGGAGCCGAAATATGGCGCATTGCCGGGACTGGATATCTATTCGGTACCCTGAAGAAGACATTCGAGGATTGGCCCTTGGAATGGTTCTACGTGGAGGACGTCCCTCTTCCAGACCTTGTCCGAAAGGGCCTTCCGGAGTTTGTAAATGCCCCGCTGAAGAAACGCCACAGCTGGCGCCCAGGAGCCCCCAGGAGGAAGATAACAGAGAGATCCTTTTCCTGATGGACAGGATAAATACATTGGCCAAATCAGGACTGACAATTATCGAAGTCATGTACATATGTATAATGCGGGGAGTGCAGCCACTTCAATATCGGGGGAAAACCATGTGGCACTTCAATGGAGAAGATGATGCCACCTGCTGCGGCCGTAAAGGGCCGGACTCTCCCGCTGCTCTAGCAAAGATATTGTCCGATTTGTTCAAAAGAGAAGAGGACGAGTTCATCCATATCAAGCCACGGGATGGATTCTCCATGTACAACCCCCCAAGCTGGGTGAGTCGCTATCTTTTATTCCAATCCTTCCCACATTTTTAGCATAGATGTTTAGTTCGTCAATTCATAGCAGGAACTGCGAAGGGCTATGAAGGATGTTCACAGCCCGTCTCCACAGCCAGAGGACCCTAACCGGGCTCTCGACCCCGGACTTGAAGAAGATCCGGATATGTTTGTGGAGCTTGTTGACAGGACATTTTACCAGCTGAGCTGTGATGGTGTGATGGTGGCCATCATAGCTGATTATCCCGGCCTACTCCCTGTATCCCAGGTAGGTAAAGCCATAGTCCTGACTTCCAAAAAGGATTCCCTCTTTACACTTCACCCACCGCGCATGTATTGCGTCTTACAGGGAAGGCCATCGGGGCACCAAGCTGAACCCGCGGTGACTCGCCAACAAGGGGCACCGAAACCGGGTAGGCTTAAAAGAAAGGCGGTCAGGACCGAGACGCCGTTGCAAAGGTATGTTTAAAAACCTGCCACGAAGTTATCATTGTTAAAATATAACGATGTCTTCTGCCTTCTGACAGAAAGAGCGCTCGCCGGACTGTATCCGGAGAGCCTGCCGGTCACGCTTCCACCAGCCGAACTCCGAGGCCAGACTCAAGGGCGGAGGTCAACACGGACGATCCTCCTACAGAGGATGCAGATAGATTTTCTGCTACCAACTCCGAAGTGGAGAGTGCCATAAATCATAGGCGCCGACGGGCCGCACTACGCGACCCTAATTTCTCTGAAGAGGCGTTCGATGCCTTTAACTCGGGGGATGCATACATCCAGGCTGCTCAAGGTGGCCTAGCCAGGGCCATGGACCAATACATGAAGGATATACGGGTAAGAAAATTTGATAAGTGTATATATTAGTAGCCCCTAAGACTTGAAACAATTGGCACAACTGATTTAAGGATCCTTTGTGTGCATAGGTTCTGATAGAGAAGACTACCCAGCTATCCAAAGAGCTGGAGGAGTGCAAGGCCCAACTACGGGCCACAACCGCTGTGATGGAGGAGTCTACGAAGGCCCCATCTGGTAATGTTTGCGTTTAAACGAGAGTAATGTCATGTTACATACCAGTTAAGTATTCGGCAGGAATGCGATTCTAACAAGAGAACTTGCAGACAATCCCGGAGATCGTACTCGAGGATGAGCAACATGTTCGGCGACAGCTGAAGGCTAGTCAGCGTGTGCTTACCAAGGTTATAAAGGAGAAAAATACTCTCCAGGACGCGAACGTCCGGCTAGACGTCGAATTAAAGGATGTTTGGGCCCAGCTTGCTGACTCCGTGAAGGAGAATAGGACGCTTCGACATGGCATATTCAGTAAGTGCTCTGATGAATCACTATAAAGTTTGGAGAAGAAGCGATGCTAACAGAATTATATCTGTAGGCGTTCTGATAGGTCATCCGGAAGAGGAAATGTCTGGATCTACAGGCGATCTTCTGCCGGAGCTCTCACAACTGCACGAACAAGTTTGACAAGTGATGCAGGACATTGCCCAAGCCTTATGGCCATCCACCCCCCTTCCAAGAGGCATGAGGGAGCTTGTGGAGATGCTCAAAGGAGCACGGCAGTGCTTCCGATTATGGAAGATTTCGGCCTGCTGACAGGGTGCAAGGGAAGCCTGGGCCATGGTGAAGATGCGGTACACCAAGGCTGACCCGAACCATATGGCCGAGGTAGGACCTGTAGGGTCAGATGGGAAGGAGATCCCTGTACATCTGGTGTACGACCAAGTAGCATTAGCCGCTAAGTATTCCCAACAGGACTGTAGACTAGACAGCCTATTGGATGGTATAGAAGAAGAATTTAGTCAGTCTAAGTGACATTGTACTTCGAAGGACATATTTTGTCCCTAGCCGGATTGTAAATCATTTGTCTTGGCCGACCTTTTCGCTTCAACCTCTGGACTCGACAGTCCGGAGTGTATCTGAATACCCGCTCGGTTATGTGAAAACCGAGGCACGCATGGAAACCAGACGTAGGGGTCATAAGTGCTTGAACAAACAAGTACCCAACTAGTTATGTTATATTACATGGGTAGTAAGAAACATCTTCCAGGGAGAATAGTTCCGTTAAGGGTTCCTTTCGTTGGGTGTGCATGCATTGATGTGCATGTCCGAACTGCGAAAATTTACGCAGGATATAAGCATCTGGGGCATGTTTTGTAATACATAAAATACATCTTTTGTTCACCGACCGAATATTCTCTTAACACTAGCTTTCGGCTTCACCCAGTCTGAGGTACACATCCGGCTGACCCGGCAGTAACAATCGCAGAGGTGCTCCCCTTATGCCCTAGTCGAATTAACGGGAACGTAGGGCATAAACACAAGAGCTAGATAACCCAGCTTGGCCAAAACTTAAGTCATATTGATGCATATAATGGTGAAGAAAAGGCACGTATGGAAAAATACGCATATGTGGTGGGCAGGAAGCCATAAGAGTAATTATATTTAGCTTTCGTATAGGAAGCCCCCAGGTATAGTGAGCACACATAGTGCGGCCGGAGCGATCAAAGCATCCGTATAGCACTTAAGGCTTTATGTGAAAAGGGTAAATAAGGCAAGAAAGGAAGAAGGAGAACATAATTGAAAGAGCGGAGGTAAGGAGACGAACACTGAGTTTGGCCCTAGGCGTAGAATCTTCGGAGTCTGGCCGCGTTCCATGGGTTCGGCCCGAGTCTGTTATCAGATGTATTGCGCAGACGGTACGCTCCTCCGGTGAGAACTTTATCAATGATGAAGGGACCCTCCCACTTTGGTTTGAGCTTGTCCTTCTTCTTCTCCGGTAGGCGTAGAATGAGTTCGCCAACATTATAAGTTTTGGCCCGCACTTCTCTACTTTGATACCTTCGAGACTGCTGCTGATAGAATGCGGAACGGGCTTTTGCGACGTCACGCTCCTCCTCCAGGGCATCTAAGTTGTCCTGCCGATCTAGCTCGGCTTCCTTCTCTTCATACATGCGCACGCGAGGTGAGTCATGGATTATGTCGCAGGGTAGCATTGCTTATGCGCCGTACACCATAAAAAATGGTGTGTATCCAGTAGTACGATTCGGCGTGGTCCGCAGCCCCCAGAGTACGGAGTCGAGTTCCTCGACCCAGTGCGTGTCCGATTCCTTCAAGGATCGCACTAGTCTGGGTTTGATGCCGCTCATGATGAGACCATTTGCACGTTCAACTTGACCGTTTGTTTGGGGATGATAGACGGAGGCGTAATCGAGCTTAATGCCCATGTTGCCGCACCAACTTTTCACCTCATCGGCTGTGAAGTTTGAGCCATTGTCAGTGATGATGCTGTGGGGGACGTCATAACGGTGTACAACCCCTGATATGAAGTCTATCACTGGTCCGGATTCAGCCGTTTTAACTGGTTTGGCTTCTATCCATTTGGTGAAATTGTCCACAATGACCAATAAGTATGTAGAAGTGACGCATATGTGGTGGGCATGAAGCCCAGAAGACAAATAAGCTTCTGTAGAAGAAGCCTCCCAGGCATGATGAGCGCGCATAGCGCGGACAGAGTGTGCAGTCGAAGCATACTTAAGTATAAAAGGGTATAAATGTAAAAGGAGAGAGGGGATATAATTGAAACAGGAAGGCTGGGGTAAGGAGACAAACACAGAGTTCGTCACTAGGCGTAGAATCTTTGGAGTCTGGCCACGTTCCATGGGTTCGGCTCGAGTCGATTGTCTGATGCATCACGCAGTCGGTACGCACCTCTAGTGAGAATTTTGTCGATGATGAAGGGTCCCTCCAACTTGGGCTTGAGCTTGTCCTTTTTCTTCTCTGGTAGGCGTAGAACAAGTTCGCCAATGTTATAGGTTTTGGCCCGCACTTCTCTGCTTTGATACCTTCGAGCTTGTTGTTGATAGAATGTGGAACGGGCCTTCGCGACGTCGCGCTCCTCCTCCAGAGCATCTAAGTTGTCCTGCCGATCCAGCTCGGCTTCTCTCTCTTTGTACATGCGCACTCTAGGTGAATCATGGATGGTATCGCAGGGTAGCACTGCCTCTGCACCGTAAACCATGAAAAAATGGTGTGTATCCGGTTGTGCGATTCGGCGTGGTCCGCAGCCCCCATAATACAGAGTCGAGCTCCTCGACCCAGTGCATATCTGATTCCTTCAAGGATCGCACTAGTCTGGGTTTGATGCCGCCCATAATAAGACTGTTCGCTCGTTCGACTTGACCATTTGTTTGGGGGTGATAAAAGGAAGCGTAATCAAGTTTTATGCCCATTTTGCTGCACCAGGTTTTCACCTCATCGACTGTAAAGTTAGAGCCGTTATTGGTGATGATGTTGTGGGGTACACCATAGCAGTGTACGACCCCGGATATAAAGTCTATCACTGGTCCAGATTCGGCCGTTTTAACGGGTTTGGCTTCTATCCATTTGGTGAATTTATCGACCATGACCAACAGATATTTCTTCTTATGGCTTCCTCCTTTAAGGGGTCCGACCATATCGAGCCCCCACCCCGCAAAGGGCCAAGTGATGGGGATTGTTTGGAGGGCGGTGGCTGGCATGTGGCTTTGATTTGCAAAAAGCTGGCAACCGACGCAGTGTTGGACAAGATCCTGTGCGTCTGCCCGAGCTGTCGGCCAGTAGAAACCTGTACGGAAGGCCTTGCTTACGAGCGCCCGAGCTGCGGCATGGTGGCCGCTAAGTCCGGCATGAATTTCAGCCAAGAGCTGCCGCCCTTCCTCTTCGGAGATGCACCTTTGGAGTACTTTGGTTGCGCTTTTCTCATAAAGCTCTCCCCCATGGACTTTGTAGGATTTAGAGCGCCGCACAATGCAGCGTGCCTCATTTTGGTCCTCCGGGAGTTCCTACCTATTTAAGTAAGCTAGGAAGGGTTCTGTCCACGGGGCGATGACCGCCATGATCACGTGGGTCGAGGGTGTGATTTCGGTGGCGGAGCCTTCAATTACGTCAGATTGTTCGGGATCTGGGGTTGTATGCGGATCCGGATTATTATTGCCAGACTCCCCTTCCCATACCACAGATCGCTTGAACAGCCTTTCCAAAAAGATATTTGGTGGGCGGGGTCACGTTTAGCGCCGATGCGGGCAAGAATATCCGCCGCTTGATTGTTTTCTCGAACCACATGGTGGAATTCGAGCCCCTCGAATCGAGCTGGCATTTTGAGGATGGCACTACGGTAAGCCGCCATTTTTGGGTCCTTGGCGTCAAAGTCTCCATTTATTTGAGATATTGCGAGATTTGAATCCCGGCATACTTCAAGACGTTGAATGCCCATGGAGACTGCCATCCGAAGACCGTGCAACAGAGCCCCATACTCTGCTGCATTGTTGGAATCTGTGTAAAGTATTTGGAGTACGTATTGGACTGTATCTCCAGTGGGGGATGTCAGGACGACACCAGCCCCTAGACCAGCTAGCATCTTAGAGCCATCAAAGTGCATGATCCAATTGGAGTACGCGCCGTACTCTTTAGGGAGTTCGGCTTCTGTCCATTCGGCGACGAAGTCAGCCAGTACTTGCGACTTAATGGCCCGCCGTGGTTTGTATGTTATGTCGAACGGGAGGAGCTCGGTAGCCCATTTTGCAATCCGGCCCGTGGCATCGCCGTTATTTATTATGTCATTGAGTGGTACTTCGGAGGCCACCGTGATTGAACACTCTTGGAAGTAGTGTCGTAGTTTTGGGGATGCCATGAAGACCGCATATGCTATCTTTTGATAATGTGGGTACCATGACTTGCATGGAGTGAGGACGGTGGATACGTAGTATACCGACTTTTGTAATGGGAATTTATGTCCATCTGTATCTCATTCGACGATGAGCACTGCGCTTACAACCTGGTGTCTTGCAGCTATGTATAGCAACATGGGTTCGCCGACATTTGGCGCTGCCGGAATTGGATTGGTGGCCAAGAGGGCTTTTATTTCCTCCAGCCCTGCTGTGGCCGCATCCGTCCACTCGAAGTGTTCGGTGCGTCGAAGAAGGCGATAAAGAGGTAGCGCCTTTTCTCCTAATCAGAAGATAAAGCGGCTAAGGGCGGCCACACATCCAGTTAATTTCTGGATTTGCTTGAGGTCTGTTGGGGCAGCCAACTGTGACAGAGCTTGGATTTTAGCCGGATTTGCTTCGATTCCTCTATTAGAGACAATAAAGCCCAAGAGTTTTCCGGCTGGTATGTCGAAAACGCATTTCTCCGGGTTGAGCTTGATGTCGTATGTTCGGAGATTGTCGAACGTAAGCCTCAAGTCGTCTATTAATGATTCGACATGTCTGGTTTTAATGACCACGTCGTCTACGTAAGCCTCCACTGTTTTGCCGATTTGTGTTTCCAGGCATGTCTGAATCATGCGTTGATAGGTGGCACCGGCATTTTTGAGCCCGAAAGGCATGGTGTTAAAACAGAAGGGACCGTATGGAGTGATAAATGTCGTTGCGGCTTGATCGGACTATGCCATCTTGATTTGATGGTATCCGGAGTATGCGTCAAGGAAACACAATGAATCGTGTCCTGCGGTAGCATCGATAATTTGATCGATGTGGGGGAGGGGGAAGGGATCCTTAGGGCAAGCCTTATTAAGGTCTTTGAAATTGACGCATAGGCGCCAGGATTTGTCCTTCTTTGGTACCATCACCAGGTTTGCTAGCCAGTCCGGATGTTTTATTTCTCTAATGAAACCGGCCTCAAGTAGCTTGGCTAGCTCCTCTCCCATGGCTTGTCGCTTGGGTTCTGAAAAGCGCCAAAGAGTCTATTTGACCGGCTTGTATCCCTTTAGTATGTTTAGGCTATGTTCGGCCAGCCTGTGTGGGATACCTGGCATGTCTGAAGGATGCCAAGCGAAAATGTCCCAATTCTAGCGCATGAATTCACATAGTGCGGCGTCTATTGTGGTGTTCAGCTGTGCCCCAATTGATGTTGTTTTTGTAGGGTACGTTGGATGGACCTGGAATTTGACTATTTCATCTGCTGGCTTGAAAGAGGTGGACTTGGGTCGTTTGTCGAGTATCACGTCGTCCCTGTCCACTGTGGAACGCAGCGCAGTTAACTCTTTGGCCGCAAGGGCTTCGAATAATGCCTCCAGGGCTACTGCGGCAGTTTTATTTTCGGCACAGAGTGCTGTGTCCGGATCACTGGCTAGAGTGATGATCCCATTGGGCCCCGGTATCTTGAGTTTCATGCACCCGTAATTGTGTATAGCTTGGAAGCTTGTGAATGTGTCTCGCCCCAAAAGGGCGTGGTATCCACTACTAAACGGGGCCACTTGGAATGTGATTTCTTCGGACCTACAATTCTCCGGTGTGCCGAATACCACATCCAATGTGATTTTCCCTACGCATCGGGCCTCCCGACTAGGGATTATTCCCCTGAAGGTCGCACTGCTTTGCTCAATGCGGCTCTTATCTATTTCCATCTTGTTAAGAGTTTCCTCAAAGATGAGGTTTAATCCGCTACCGCCGTCCATCAGCACTTTAGTAAGCCGGAATTCATCTAGTATTGGACTAAGGACCAAAGCGGCTGGTGCTTGGACTGTTCGGAATTGAGGTTCATCGCTGGCATTGAAGGTTATGGCCGTATCACTCCATGGGTTTATTGCTGCGGCGTGGCAAACTTCGGCGAGGCTGCGGAGCGCTCACTTGCGCCTGTTGTTTGAGGGGAAAGTCTCGAAGACGGTCAGTACTGTATTGTTATTTTCTGCGGGATGGTGCTTTGCGGTATTGTTGATGAGAAGGTCCTCGCCGCTTTTGGCCACCTGTCGGAGTATCCAACATGCTTTGAGGTTGTGTGTTGGTATAGTGTCTGGTGTGCTGTGAATTTTGCACGGCCTATTGAGCCATCCCTCCAGTACGCTTCCACGCCCTGTAGAGGGCTTTGGCTTCTTTGTAATTCTATTGGGTGACTTGCGATAGCGCACCCTTTTAGTTCGGACGAGGGGTTTAGTTAGGGCCGGAGGATCCCAGAATTTTGTTTGGGTCTTCCAGGCGCTTTCCATCGCGCAGTACTTCTGTACTATGGCCGCCAGGTCGGCACAGTGTGCTATGTCACAACGACTTATGGCATTGAGAATTCCTTTGTCCATGCATTTTTTGCAAAAGAATGAGATTGCGTCTTCCTCGTGACAGTCCTTAACCTTGCTCATTACAAGGAGGAATCTGGCCCAGAAGTGGTGTACTGTCTCTTGGGGATCTTGTGTGATATGGGAAAGATCGCTTGCATCTGGGTTGGTGGGTGAAATTAAGTCCACGTCCTGACCCAATATGGAACCCAGGGGCGAAGGAGCTCCTGAGCTTGGCGGCTCGGGCCCCAGGATATTACCCAATATTTGTGGCCCGCCGTCCGATTCTAAGTTCGGAGCCTGGGCCACATTCTCCCATAAATGGGTATCCGGCTCAGAGAGCTCGGGAATCCGGACATAGTTCGTCCTCAATATATAGGAAGAATTGTCGTTTTGTTCCTCCGCCACCGCTATCTGATGGGTGACCGGCGGAGAGTTAATCTCCCTTAGGTCGTGTTTAAGCCCGATCCGATCATAATCCGTTGAGACCACCAGGGCGGCGATGTGATCCAAGAGCTTGTTCAAGGAGGAGAGCTCCATTGGATCCATCTGCTTAGTGAATTCCGGGCTGACGTGGAGGTTGTTTTTGATGACGTGCGATGTCATCGTCGGCGCGACGGCCGAACAGGCGGCCATGACGAAATCGCCCAGCCGGAGAGTTTGGCCTACAACCAAGGATCCTCCGGGGGTAATGTTATCCTTGATAATGAGGCGAGCCATCAAGCCTTATCGGGACGGCACAGTGGAACTCTCAATGAAAGCACCAATGTCGGTGTCAAAACCGGCGGATCTCGGGTAGGGGGTCCCGAACTGTGCGTCTAAAGTTAATGGTAACAGGAGGCAGGTCATACGTCTCCAACATATCTATAATTTTTGATTGTTTCATGCTATTATTATCTGTTTTGAATGATTATGGGCTTTATTATACACTTTTATATTACTTTTGGGACTAACCTATTAACCGCAGGCCCAGCACATATTGTTGTTTTATTGCCTGTTTCAGTATTTCGAAGAAAAGGAATATCAAACGGAGTCCAAATGGAATGAAACCTTCGGCAACGTGATTTTTTTGGAAGAATATCATCCTGGAGACGTGGAGTTCAAGTCAGAAGATAATCGAGGACTCCACGAGATAGGAGGGCGCCCCCCCCCCTGTAGGGCGCGCCCCCTGTCTCGTGGGCCCCTCGAGCACCCCCCGTCCGACTTCTTTCACCTATATAGTCCCACATACCCTAAAAACATCCAGGGAGAAGATAGATCGGGAGTTCCGCTGCCAGAAGCCTCTGTAGCCACCAAAAACCTCTCGGGAGCCAGTTCCGGCACCCTGCCGGAGGGGGGAAACTTCACCGGTGGCCATCTTCATCATCCCGGCGCTCTCCATGACGAGGAGGGAGTAGTTCACCCTCGGGGCTGAGGGTATGTACCAGTAGCTATGTGTTTGATCTCTCTCTCTCTCTCTCGTGTTCCCTCTATGGCACAATCTTGATGTATCCCGAGCTTTACTATTGTAGTTGGATCTTATGATGTTTCTCCCCCTCTACTCACTTGTGATGAATTGAGTTTCCCCTTTGAAGTTATCTTATCGGATTGAGTCTTTTATGAGAACACTTGATGTATGTCTTGCCGTGCTTATCTGTGGTGACAATGGGATATCATGTGCCTTTTGATGTATGTTTTGGTGACCAACTTGCGGGTTCCGCCCATGAACCTATGCATAGGGGTTGCCACACGTTCTTGACTCTCCGGTAGAAACTTTGGGGCACTATTTGAAGTACTTTGTGTTGGTTGGATGAATCTGAGATTGTGTGATGCATATCGTATAATCATGCCCACGGATACTTGAGGTGACAATGGAGTATCTAGGTGACATTAGGGTTTTGGTTGATTTGTGTCTTAAGGTGTTATTCTAGTACGAACTCTTTTATAGATTGATCCGAAAGAATAACTTTGAGGTGGTTTCGTACCCTACCATAATCTCTATGTTTGTTCTCCACTATTAGTGGCTTTGGAGTGACTCTTTGTTGCATGTTGAGGGCTTGTTATATGATCTATCTATGTTATTATTGTTGAGAGAACTTGCACTAGTGAAAGTATGAACCCTAGGCCTTGCTTCCTATCATTGCAATACCGTTTACGCTCACTTTTACCACTTGTTACCTTGCTGATTTTATAATTTCAGATTACAAAAACCTTTATCTACTATCTATTTTGCACTTGTATCACCATCTCTTCGCCGAAATAGTGCACCTATACAATCTATCATTGTATTGGGTGTGTTGGGGACACAAGAGACTCTTTGTTATTTGGTTGCAGGGTTGTTTGAGAGAGACCATCTTCATCCTACGCCTCCTACGGATTGATAAACCTTGGGTCATCCACTTGACGGAAATTTGCTACTGTCCTACAAACTTGTGCACTTGCAGGCCCAACAACGTCTACAAGAAGAAGGTTGTGTAGTAGACATCAAGCTCTTTTCTGGCGCCGTTGCCGGGGAGGTGAGTGCTTGAAGGTATATCTTTAGATCTTGCAATCGAGTCTTTTTGTTTCTTGTTTTATCACTACTTTAGTTTATAAAAGAAAACTACCAAAAAATGGAGTTAAGTTTGTCTAATACGCTTCGTCTTTTTAATATCTTTCGTGAGTTTGATGGAAAGGAAAATTGTGCTCAGGTGCTAGAAGAAGAATGCATTAGAATGCTTGATACTATATCTTTGAATGTTGAGCATGATTGCAATGTTGTTAGTATGAACTCCTTGAATATCCATAGTATTAATGATGGTTGCTCTAGTCATGATGAAAATATCTCTTATGAGCATGTCAACTTTTGTGGAGTGCATGTTTGCATGAACACACCAAATAGAGAAGATATTTATTGCAAGAGGCATAAGCATTTAGAAACTAAATGGTTGCATGAAAGGCTAGGTGTGAGTGCTGAAAATTTAAAATTCCTTTGTCGTACTTGTGAACTTTGCAATGAACGTGGTCATTTACATCTCCTATGCAAATTGTTTCATGATCGAATCGTGTCCAAAAATTATGATGATTTGATCTCCCCTGCACATTACAATGAACTTAGTTTACTTTTGGGTTATGAAGAATTGAAACGTTTACTTAAGGATCTTCCAGAATTCGCCCATAAGAAATTACTTGATATTGATCTAGAAAAGATTTATATGTTTTGTGCGGAGAATTGCATTGAAAATCCTTATATTTCCAATTACCTAAAGAAAAGAAAGCAAATAGAAGATGATGAGAATACTAATGAAAGGGAAGAGACTTCCCAATATCCTCCTATTATTTCTTATGATGAATCAGGCAACGAGGAGGAGCTTTCTATTCAACAAATCTCGTCAATAAGGAGCTCAAAAATGAAGGTTGAACCCACACATAATGTGAAGAAGAAAAAGAAAATAAGGAGCAACAAAGGTAGAAAGGTATCCCTCCCAAATGATGTTGCTCCTACTACTCATTGTGATGATGATAATTGCTTTACTATTGGTGCTATCCATATTTTTAATGATGAGAGTGATTATGCTTATGATACAAAAGGGCCCAAGCTTGGGGAAGCTATGTTTGATGAGGATGAAATATTTGAGAATATATTTGATGAAATTGATGTTTGTCCCAAGCTTGGGGATGCTATGTTTAATGAAGACGATATTTTTAGCATCCCAAGTTTTGATATGCAAAGTTGTTATGATGATAGCATGCCTCCTACTTATGATGATTATATTGATGAAAGTGGGTTTGGAAGAGTGTCAACTTTAGGAATTAGTGATCCCACTATTTTGGAGGATGTTGAACCTTATTGTGATGAATATGAAAGTGGATTTGGAAGAGTGTCAACTTTATTTAGTGATTCCACTATCTTGGGAGAGGTTTCAATCAATTATGATGAGAACAAAGTTCCTACTTATGATGATTATTTGTGATGAAACTTATGCTATAAAAAGTAGTGATGATTATATTTACAAATCTAGTCATGAGTATGATTACCCTTTTTCTGAACATTACTCTTTTAATGTGGAAACAATTTTTAGTGTTCAAGTCTTTTATGATACTCTCACTATTCCGAATGAGAAGAAATTTGCTCATGTGGAGAATAGTAAATTTTCTATGCTTGTAGATCATGAAAAGAATGCTTTAGGTGCTGGTTATATTGTTGAATTCATTCATGATGCTACTGAAAATTATTATGAGGGAGGAATATATGCTTGTAGGAATTGCAATAATGTCAATTTTCCTCTCTATGTGCTTAAAATTTTGAAGTTATGCTTGTTTTGCCTTCCTATGCTAGTTGATTATTGCTCCCATAAGTTGTTTGCTCACAAAATCCCTATTCATAGGAAGTGGGTTAGGCTTAAATGTGCTAGTCATATGCTTCATGAAGCTCCCGTTATGTTTCAATTCTTACCTTTTATGTGAGCATCATTGCTATCATCATGCCTAGCTAGAAAGGCATTAAAGAAAAGCGCTTGTTGGGAGACAACCCGATATTTATCCTTACTGTTTTTGTGTGTCCACATGATTATGCTACTGTAGTAATCATCTTTTATAGCTTTTGTTTCAATAAAGTGCCAAGTAGAACCTTTGGGAAGACTTGGGTGAAGTTTATATGATCTTGCTGTGAAAAACAGAAACTTTAGCGCTCACGAGAATAGCTGCAATTTTTTACTGGAGAGTGTTTTTAGGTTGATTCTTTCTGGAGATGATTAATAGACAAATTACTCAGGTCCAGAAAGTTATTTCATAATTTTTGGGGTTCCAGTAGTATACGTTTGATACATATTACTATAAACTGTTCTGTTTTTGACAGATTCCGTTTTCATTGTGTTGTTTGCTTATTTTGATGCATCTATGAGTAGTATCGGAGGGTATGAACCATAGAGAAGTTATAATACAGCAGGTTTTACACCAATATGAATTTAGAATTAGTTAATTACAGTACCTAAGTGGTGATTTATTTTCTTATACTAACGGAGCTTACGAGTTTTGTTTTGAGTTTTGTGTGGTTGAAGTTTTCAAGTTTTGGGTAAAGATTCGATGGACTATGGAATAAGGAGTGGCAAGAGGCTAAGATTGGGTATTCCCAAGGCACCCCAAGGTAATATTCAAGGACAACCAAGAGCCTAAGCTTGGGGATGCCCCGGATGGCATCCCCTCTTTCGTCTTCGTTCGTCGGTAACTTTACTTGGAGCTATATTTTTATTCACCACATGATATGTGTTTTGCTTGGAGAGTCATTTTATTTTGTTAGTTTTTGCTTTATGTTAGTTATAATAATGTTTTGCATCTTTAGTTTCAATAAAAATGTCAAGGATAGCCTTTGCCATGCTTATTTTGCTAGTATACATGTTGTTGTTTGAAAACAGAAAGTTTACCGTTGTTGCAAAAATTCCCTAGAAAAGTCAGAGAATGGTATAATGTTGAATCTTTTTGCGTATTGAGCTCTGATAAATTTATTACATTGGGAATTTTAGTTCATAATTTTTGGATTCAGGTAAGTATTGGTACTCTTTCTTTCTTTACAGACTGTACTGTTTTGACAGATTGCTGTTATGGTTGCATTGTTTGCATATGTTTGCTTGTTTAATGATTCTATTTGAGGATAGGAGTATTAAATATGCAGAGGCATTTAGTATGCAATGTTGAATAATAATTTTAGTGATTTGTTACAGTAGGAAGTGATAAGGTTTTGCATTGGTTTATACTAACCTATCTCACGAGTTCTTGTTGAGTTTGTTGTGAATGAAGCTTTTGATAAAAAGAAGAGAAACCATGATATGAAAGGAATTAAGGAGACACAAAAGTTCAAGCTTGGGGATGCCTAAGGCACCCCAAGATAATATTTCAATAATTCTCAAGCATCTAAGCTTGGGGATGCCCTGGTAGGCATCCCACCTTTCTTCTTCAACAACTATCGGTTAGTATCGGTTGAGCCTAAGTTTTTGCTTCTTAACATGAGTTGTGCTATCCTTGCATCGTCATTTTATTTTGTTTTGCTTGATGTTTGAATACAATACCAAGATCTGAAATTCTTTAATGAGAGAGAGTCTTCACGTAGTTTCATAATTATTTAGCTACTCATTGATCTTCACTTATATCTTTTGGAGTAGTTTGCCGTTTGCTCTAGTGCTTCACTTATATCTTTTAGAGCACGGCGGTGGTTATATTTTGTAGAAATTGCTAGTCTCTCATGCTTCACTTATATTATTTTGAGAGTCTTAAACAGCATGGTACACTACTAGGGAAAACCCTAGCAGTAGCGCTGGTTTTATGCTCACTAGTAGCGCGGGTAGGCGCGCTACTAATAAGGCGCTACAGCTATTGCTTAGCAGTAACGCGTGCCGGCGCGCGCTACTGCTAGGACAAATAGTTGTAGCGTTTGTTCACCCCCACGCTACTGCTAATGAAACTAGTGGCGGCGCGTTTTCTCTCCATCGCTACTAGTATTCATTTTTTATTTTTTTATTTTTAGTGTATTTATGCGGTTTTCTCTCCATCGTATAAATATTGGTACAATACCAGTTATGAGGTTTACATCATTATGTCCAGTGTGTCAAATGAAGATGGATTAGGTTCAAGTGGAGGCAATATGTGGTGCATGTCAAAAGTATACTACTAATCCAAACTTGATCTAGTTTGGACTAGTAGTATTTTCAATGTGCACCACATGTTGCCTCCACTTGAATCTAATCTGCCAGCACAAGCTATTTAATCATCATCATAGTAATTACCACCAACATTATTTATTTAATCACCACTAACAATAGCTAATAATAATCATCATAGTCATTACCACCAACACTAGCTATTTTATCATCATAGTAATAGTGTAGCACATCATCATCCTCAAACTCATTTCTAGCTAGCTAATCACTCCTGCTGCTCTCTCTTAGGTAAAATAACATAAAACATGTGTAGCTCTCCTCCTTGATCAAGTTGGAGCATGCAGATGAACCTGTCTCCTAATCATGGGATGCGATTCTGTTTGCTGCCCCCTAGTACTTCTCTGTGCTCCCCCATCACATATTTGGTCCAGTCTTGCACTATTAAGCATCCATCGCTAATCTTGAATGCACTACAGTAATCTGTAGGATATCTTGGCTGTAAGCTAATAATACTCATGGTACCTTTAGTCTCGATCCCATAAGGAACAACATTCATCAGGACTCCCTGTTGAAGAACATCGTATGGTAACATACTTAGCAATGAAGTTTAGCTTCAAAAATAATGTATGGAAAAGATGCACTGAGGACAAATATTAAAAATCTTACCATCCTTCCTAAATAGATGTGACTGTAGTTTAGTACGAAAACTATTGGTCGCACATTTTCAGTACTAACATTTCTAAATGCAGGAAGAAAATTTGTCTTGACAGTATCAAGATCCGCAAGCCATGAAACATAATGACTGAGCTCCTCGCAGTTGAGTTCAGCCCCGACACAGTATACGGTCCTGTCTACCAAGCGTTGGACATGTTTGCTTGCACCGAAATAAGCTATCAATAGAAATTAATTGTCAACTATTTTTGAATAAACAATATCCAAGACATAAATATGGTTGAGAAACTCACATTTTGGTATAACTGGAGGCGTCTCCACATCGACCCAGATGTCGGTATTACCTTCAATATCATCTTCCGGACTAATATCAAAAGTGATAACCATATCAGGCTCAAATGCATAAGTATTGCATAGTGCTCGCCATGTTTTGCATCCAAAATAGGTGTAGTCGTCTGAATTATATAATTTTGTGTGGAAAATATAACCATGCTCGGTCTTCAAGTAAAATTTCTTTACCTCCATAGTACGACTGCAACCTATCTTATCCAATACAAAAATCTTGCATGGCAGGGGATACGCTAGTAGAATAGTAAAAACAAATTATAAGTTGAAGCAAATGAAGCATATGTCATGCTTAATTACGAAAAAAGACTTGTCGTTGTGACTTACTGTATCCACTTCGAAGTACTCGTCCAGCTTGATGCTGAAGCGCCTATCATCATCTAGGAATATTCCGTCGCACAGGCCGCGCTCGTCTTCGCAGTATTTGCAAATACCGAAATCCTTTTTGTCGTCAGACATTTCCTATGTTCATCGTTAAAACATTAATTGAAAATCGACCGAAGACAACTATCAGGATACTCAACACACAAATCCAGGGCACTCGATATTTCCTACATATTCTAGCACAAGTCATGCCAAAATTCACGGAAAAAATCGGCATGACCTTTGCTAAAATAGGACATATCGAGCGCCTGAAATTTGCCAGAGCGGAAATGAATCAACACTCCGGCAAAACAGGAGGTGTAACCTGCAAACATGACCGGCCACTTGGGCAAGCACATATCATATTTGAGCAACACAAGATATACATTTCAAAATATCTTATAGGACTCAAATTAGAATGCATTTAATAAGCAAAAGTAAATCATCTCATGCGTGTTCGTACATCGTCGAATATTATCACTAATACATCCCGGATAGTGTCATACATATAACATCACTAATACAACTAAAACCCTAGCACACGATAGGTATCGGCGCGGGCGGTGGACACCCACAGAGAAGGAACCATCACAGGATCATAGCTCCAGTGAGATCCCTGGAGAACCTGCCAGATATTGGAGAACCTGTGCTCCAACGCAAACAAGTAGCGACGGACGTGTGTGTCCTCCTCACTGACATGGTGACACACCACCTCCGCGGGGTCTTCGAGCCTCTGGACCATCACTGGCCCACGCGACCGCCACCAAAGAAGATTCGGGTCAACGACAGGCTGGCTCCTCACCAACCTGCGCCCCCCGGTAGGTAGCGCCTCCCAGTACCACCCCGGCGGAGCCCAGTCCCGGACATGGCCCATCTGGTCAAGCAGGTGTCGTCCTCCACCGACTCGACGACGAGGATGCAGGATAGGCATCGTCCACGTCGATGCGGGAAAATTGCTTTAACTAAAAAAAATAGAAACAAGTTCTTACTAATATGTTCTATTAATTCAATTAGTTCTTATTGAAAATAAACTTACTATAAATAAAAATAAACTAGTACCTAGCTAATTAGTACCTAGTTCTTACTAACTAATTAGTACCTAGGAACTACTGCTAAGGGTTCATACTAACTAACTAACTAACACTAAATTAACTAACTAACACTAAAAATAGCCTAGGGTTCATACTAACTAGCACTAAATAGCTAGGGTTCATACTAAGCAAATTAACAAGAGGGATCGGAAGGGGAGAGTGCTTACAGAGGGCGGGGAGAGAGATGGGGTCGGGGGAGACGGCGGCGAGGTAGGTCGAGGGAGACGGCGGTGAGGCGGGTCGAGGGAGACGGCGGCGAGGCGGGGCCGGGGAAGACGGCGGCGAGGCGGGATCGGGGGAGACGGCCGCGAGGCGGGGTCGGGGGAGACGGCGGCGAGGCGGAGGTGATGAGGGGGAGAAGAGAGAGTGGTGAATTGGGGGAGGAAGAGGAGGGAATCAGGCCGCGCGGGGGGTTAGGTGAGAATAGATTTAACAGTAGCATGGGAAGGGAAAAAGCGTTGCTGCTAAAATCGGTAGTAGTAGCACTGTTTCTAGAAGGGCGCTACTACTATACCTAGAACGTCGAGAACGGTGTGGCAATTATAGTAGTAACGCGTTCAGTTCCCGCCGTGCTACTGCTAAGGGGGTAACAGTAGCGCGGTTTTGGCAGACGCGCTACTGCTAATTAGCAGTAGCGCCTCATTTTAACACGCGCTACTGGGAAGATTCTGTGTATAAGGTTTTCCCTAGTAGTGGTAATTTGAATGAAAACTATCATAGGAAGTGAATTGGATGCTATGATCAATTTGATACTTGATAATTGTTTTGAGATATAAAGGTAGTAATGTGAGGGTCATGCTAGTGGATAATTATGAAATTGAGAAATACTTTTGTTGAAGTTGGCAAGTCCCGTAGCATGCACGTTGGTAAAAGTTGTGTGACAAATTTGTTGCATGAGGTGCTCTTTTGAGTGTCTTCCTTATGAGTGGCAGTCGGGAACGAGCGATGGAATTTTTTCCTACCAATCTGTCCCTCTTGGGGCATGCGTAGTAGTACTTTGCTTCGAGGGCTAAGTATACTTTTGCAATAAGTATATGAGTTCTTTATGACTAATGTGAGTCCATGGATATACGCACACTCATCCTTCCACTTTGCTAGCCTCTATTATACCGCGCAACTTTCGCCGGTATCATGAACCCATTATTTACCTTCCTCAAAACAGCCACCATACCTACCTATTATGGCATTTCCATAGCCATTCCGAGATATATTGCCATGCAACTTTCCACCGTTCCGTTTATTATGACACGTTTCATCATTGTCATATTGCTCTTTGCATGATCATGTAGTTGACATCGTATTTGTGGCAAGGCCACCTTCATAATTTTCATACATGTCGCTCTTGATTCATTGCATATCCCGGTACACCGCCGGAGCCATTCATGTAGAGTCATATCTTGTTCTAGCTTTGAGTTGTAATTCTTGAGTTGTAAATCCATAAAAGTGTGATGATCTTCATTATTAGAGCATTGTCCCAGTGAGGAAAGAATGATGAAGAATATGATTCCCCCACAAGTCGGGATGAGACTTCGGACTTTATAAAAATAAAAGAGGCCAAAGAAGCCCACCAAAAATAAAGAAAAAAGAAAAAAAAGAAAGAGAAAGAAAAAAAGAAAAAGAAAGAAAAGAAAAAAATAAAATGAGAGAAAAAGAGAGAAGGGACAATTTCTACTATTTCTTTTTCCACACTTGTGCTTCAAAACAGCACCATGATCTTCATGATAGAGAGTCTCACGTGTTGTCACTTTCATATACTAGTGGGAATTTTTCATTACAGAACTTGGCTTGTATATTCCAATGATGGGCTTCCTCAAAGTGCCCTAGGTCTTCGTGAGCAAGCAAGTTGGATGCACACCCACTTAGTCTCTTTTGTTGAGCTTTCATATATTTATAGCTCTAGTGCATCTGTTGCATGGCAATCCCTACTCACTCACATTGATATCTATTGATGGGTATCTCCATAGCCCGTTGATACGCCTAGTTGATGTGAGACTATCTCCTCTCACTTTTTGTCCTCACAACCACCACCATTCACCACCATAGTGCTATGTCCATGGCTTGCGCTCATGTATTGCGTAAGAGTTGAAAAAGCTGAAGCGCGTTAAAAAGTATGAAACAATTGCTCGGCTCGTCATCGAGGTTATGCATGATGGGAGTATTTTGTGTAATGAAAATGAAGCATTGCCTAACTATATGATTTTGTAGGGATAAGCTTTCTTTGGCTATGCTATTTTGATAGGACATGATTATTTTTTAGTATGCTTTGAAGCATTATTGTTTTTATGTTTTATAAGCTTTTTGTTTTGAATCATTCGGATCTGAACATTCATGCCACAATAAAGAGAATTTACTTTGAGAATCATGCTAGGTAGCATTCCACATCAAAAATTCTGTTTTTATCATTTACCTACTCGAGGACGAGCAGGAATTAAGCTTGGGGATGCTTGATATGTCTCCAACGTATCTATAAATTTTGAGTGTTCCATGCTATTATTATCTGCTTTGAATGATTATGGGCTTTATTATACACTTTTATATTACTTTTGGGACTAACCTATTAACTGGAGGCCTAGCCCATATTGTTGTTTTATTGCCTGTTTCAGTATTTCGAAGAAAAGGAATATCAAACGGAGTCCAAATGGAATGAAACCTTCGGCAACGTGATTTTTTGGAAGAATATCATCCTAGAGACATGGAGTTCAAGTCAGAAGATACTTGAGGACTCCACGAGATAGGAGCGCCCCCCCCCCCTATAGGGCGCGCCCCCTGTCTCGTGGGCCCCTCGAGCACCCCCCGACCGACTTCTTTCGCCTATATAGTCCCACGTACCCTCAAAACATCTAGGGAGAAGATAGATCGGGAGTTCCACCACCAAAAGCCTCTGTAGCCACCAAAAACCTCTCGGGAGCCCGTTCCGGCACCCTGCCGAACGGGGGATCCTTCACTAGTGGCCATCTTCATCATCCCGACACTCTCCATGACGAGGAGGGAGTAGTTCACCCTCGGGGCTGAGGGTATGTACCAGTAGCTATGTGTTTGATCTCTCTCTCTCTCTCTCTCTCTCTCTCTCTCTCGTGTTCTCTCTCGTGTTCTCTCTCGTGTTCCCTCTATGGCACGATCTTGATGTATCCCGAGCTTTGTTATTGTAGTTGGATCTTATGATGTTTCTCCCCCTCTACTCTCTTGTGATGAATTGAGTTTCCCCTTTAAAGTTATCTTATTGGATTGAGTCTTTTATGAGAACACTTGATGTATGTCTTACCGTGCTTATCTGTGGTGACAATGGGATATCATGTGCCTTTTGATGTATGTTTTGGTGACCAACTTGCGGGTTCCGCCCATGAACCTATGCATAGGGGTTGGCACACGTTCTTGACTCTCTAGTAGAAACTTTGGGGCACTCTTTGAAGTACTTTGTGTTGGTTGGATGAATCTGAGATTGTGTGATGCATATCGTATAATCATGCCCACGGATACTTGAGGTGACAATGGAGTATCTAGGTGACATTAGGGTTTTGGTTGATTTGTGTCTTAAGGTGTTATTCTAGTACGAACTCTTTTATAGATCGATCCGAAAGAATAACTTTGAGGTGGTTTCGTACCCTACCATAATCTCTACGTTTGTTCTCCGCTATTAGTGGCTTTGGAGTGACTCTTGTTTGCATGTTGAGGGCTTGTTATATGATCTATCTATGTTATTATTGTTGAGACAACTTGCACTAGTGAAAGTATGAACCCTAGGCCTTGTTTCCTATCATTGCAATAACGTTTACGCTCACTTTTACCACTTGTTACCTTGCTGTGTTTATAATTTCAGATTACAAAAACCTTTATCTACTATCTATTTTGCACTTGTATCACCATCTCTTTGCCGAACTAGTGCACCTATACAACCTATCATTGTATTGGGTGTGTTGGGGACACAAGAGACTCTTTGTTATTTGGTTGCAGGGTTGTTTGAGAGAGACCATCTTCATCCTACGCCTCCTACGGATTGATAAACCTTGGGTCATCCACTTGAGGGAAATTTGCTACTGTCCTACAAACCTATGCACTTGCAGGCCCAACAACGTCTACAAGAAGAAGGTTGTGTAGTAGACATCAGCAGGGGACACGATGTTTTACCCAGGTTCGGGCCCTCTCGATGGAGGTAATACCCTACTTCCTGCTTGATTTATCTTGATGATATGAGTATTACAAGAGTTGATCTACCACGAGATCGTAGAGGCTAAACCCTAGAAGCTAGCCTATGATTATGATTGTTGTTGTCCTACGGACTAAACCCTCCGGTTTATATAGACACCAGAGGGGGCTAGGGTTACACAGAGTCGGTTACAGAGAAGAAAATCTACATATCCAAATATCCAAGCTTGCCTTCCACGCAAAGGAGAGTACCATCCGGACACGGGACGAGGTCTTCAATCTTGTATCTTCATATTCCAACAGTCCGGCCAAAGTATATAGTCCGTCTGTTCGAGGACCCCTTAATCTAGGACTCCCTCAGTCGACCACCAACGCTTGCCTCCTAGGAGTGGCTATATGCGCCGGGTGATCAGACTGGTCGAATGTGATGGCTGTTTGTGACCATTTCAGGTATGTGGTCGTTGTCGCCGGAGCAACCATATTCACTTCTCTGTTGATAACTTTCTACCGACTCTTGCTCTCAACATCAGCAAAAATCATCAGGGTGGAATTGACTTTGGGATAACCGTCATCTTCCTCTTCGTCCTCATCTTTGTCCGACTCTTTTTCCTTCTCACTGGGTTGTTTCTCTCGGAACTTCTGGATCAGGAGTCGACATTGTCGAGTGGTGTGCTTAGGGTAAATCAGATTACCCTCTTCATCCTCTTCGTATGGATGTGACATGGTAAATCCAACGCATCATTTCCTGCTTGATCCTTTACCTTCTTAGGGGTCCAGGGCCCCTTAGGTTTTCCTATAAACTTTCTTTGAACCACTGCTGCAATCACACCGGGTGCTGCAGGCTCGGCCTTACGTTTCTGTTTCCGATTGGAATTACCCTCACCGGCATCTTGGCCGACTGGTTTACCCTTTCCGTTGCGGAGTCAATCCTCTTCTTCTCCCTTAGCGTACCGGGTGGCTATTTCCATCGTCCGAGTCAGAGTCATATCTCCAGTCCGATCGAACTTCAGGACCAGCTCTCGGTATTTAATGCCTTCCTTGAAGGCACACACTGCTTGATGCTCTGATACATTTTCCACGATGTGATGCAAAGTGGTCCACCTCTGAATGAAATCCCTTAGAGTCTCACTCGGTTTCTGCACACAATGCTGCAACTCTATCAACCCTGCTGGCCGCTTGCAAGTGCCCTCAAAAGTTCTGACGAACACTTGAGCAAGCTCTTCCCAACTGTATATACTGTCTGGGACTAACTGAGTCAACCACGCTCTGGCTGACCCTTCCAACATTAGAGGAAGATGTTTCATTGCTACTTCATCATTTCCGCCACCAATCTGCACAGCCACTCGGTAATCCTCAAGCCAAGTTCCAGGCTTGGACTCTCCAGTGAACTTACTGACTCCAGTCGCCAACCTGAATTTGGGAGGAATCACTACAGCCCTGATGGCTCTGCTGAAACACTCTGGACCCAAAACATGAACCCTGCTGTGAGTCGGACGATCTCTGCCAGGGTCTTCTCTATGCGCTCTGTTCCGGTCGACTAGACCTTGAACGAGGATAGATCTTGCATCAAAGCCTAGCTCTCTTGGGTCGACTGGTGCTCTGCGCTCGCCACTGTGACGGCGTCTATCATCGTACTACTGAGGCTCATATGATGCAATCCTCGGAGGAGGTGTGGGCACTCGACGACGATTGTCACGATCGAGTCGGTGATCATACTGCCCATGGTCTTCACGCCGCAGGGGCGATCTTGGACTATGGGCCGACTGAACTGTATCCGCTACCATGGATCTGCTATGAATCCTATTCCGCAACTGAGACACTGCTGTGTTCTGTTCTCCTGCTGCCCGAAGTAGGGCCCGGATCTGCATCAAACCTCTGCTAGCCTCCGACTGGGAAGGTTGAATTGACTCTGCTATTCGGGCTGCGGCTGTGATATTTTGGATCGGAGTGCGGTATACCTTAGGTGGAGGCGGGAAAAGCTATTGTCGACTGGACTCAGGGATCCGCTCCCGAGCACGCTCGTCGAGAGCACGCTGGAGGTTCTCCAGTCGACCATGCTCAGCCAAATTAGCCAAGCGCACCTCTTCCAAGGCCCGAGCCTCAGGGGTTTCTCCAACGATGGGCGTGTGGAGTGCATCCATGTTGCGGCAACGAAGTTCTTCCCTTTGCTGCGAAGAGAGGGGTTCAGGATGGTACTCCTCGTGGACACGCGACGGATCGCCGCCACCATCCCCGCCGTCTACATGGCAGAAACCAGGCGGACTACGTGGTCCATCGACCATCAAGACTTTAGCCGCAGGGTCGCTGCTATCGCACTCGGATGCGGTCTCGACGGAGCCAGTCGACAGATCGAATAGGCCGTGGAGAGTTTCGTTGGGCTCGATTTCCACGACTTGATGGGTGGCCGAATGTCGGGCCACCGCGTGTTTCACCCACAGCTGAAGCCGCGACCGACCGGATCGCTTGCGACGGCAAACAGCAGGGAGAGAAGACACCATCGGAGCCGAGCGGTACTGGGTCGACGGCTGCCGGAGAAGGACGCCGCGAACGCACGCGCGAAAGTGCGTCGCCCCTCCGACGGGGAGAGCCTCGACGTCAAGGGGAGCTTCCTGAAGCCAAGCGGAGTCATCGGCGATGAAAACGAGCGCGCCAAGACGGATCTTGCGGCCCTCAGCCAATCCACCGCCGGAAACCATGGTGATGGGGATCGGAAAAATTGCAACTTCACCAACAAGTCGCTAAGACACCTGCCCACGGTGGGCGCCAACTGTCGTGGTTCATAGACTGACAGTAGAAATGGGGGTAGGTATGGAGAGGTAAGATCTCAGCTATGGTGAAGATGTACACACAAGATTTACGAGTTCAGACCCTTCTCAGAGGAAGTAGCAGCCCTACGTCTCGGTGCCCGGAGGCGGTCGACTGGATTATATGTGTGTGATGTTACAGGGGGTGCGAACCCTTGTCTCAGAGGAGGGGGTGGCTTATATAGAGTGCGCCAGGACCCCAGCCATCCTCCATTACAAGGGACTTAATGTACATAAAGTAGGGACGATACTGATAACGCCAGTCATAAGTGTTATTAACGAACTTAAAGACTACGGAGTGAATGTCCGACCGTTGCAATGCTAAGTTACTCCTGGCCTTCAGTAGGTCGAGTGATTCCTCATATGGTCGAGTGACAACAGGTAGGGGCATGCCCGAGTGATATGACTGGTCGAGTGGATTGCACTCGACATCTTTGACTGGGGGTTCTTCATTGCCTCTTGGACTTCTTATCTTCTAGGGTAGTGACCTTGGGTAGGACGTATAGGTCAGGCCTATGACCCTACCCTGGGTATATATCCTCATCACCTCCCGCGTCCGTCACATCCAAGGATGTGGCCGACCCGCTCCCTCGTAGAAGGTGGAACCACAACGCGTGCACCCAGTCGGCGGGAGCGGCCGTGGCCGGTGGCGAGATGCCGCGGGAGGTTGTTGGGTCACACTTGAAGAAGCGTGAGCTCGATGCATCTCAACAAGCAAAGGTGATTCTAGTTGCTTGCTTCTATCCAACGTTTTGGTTACCGAATCCCAAGAAAATCCTGAGGGTGGGCGAGAAACACGGATACCATAAAATTCTGAGCAAAAATCGCTCGAATTTTTCAAACGTAATTTGAATTCAAATTTTTCTGAGCTAGGAATATATAAGTATTGAGCTCAAGTGGTTCAAAAACAAGGTGTTCACGCAGTGGCATGTTCTCGTCGTCTGTCCTCAACGTATGCAAGGTTGTGGATTCGATTCTCTAACCTTGAGTTTTTAAATTTTTATTCAAGAATTGGTTAAACTAAAGAGAAAACACTGTCTATCCTGAAAGCAGTTTACCTCAAGGGCCATAAGAGCCCCATTATTTTCCACAATTGCCAACAAAGATATCACCCAGGTGGCTATGACATAATGCAATCATATAAAAATGATAGCCATGTTATTTAGTAGCATCGACAGATGCATATACATGTCTTGTATTCTTTTTACAAACACACAAAAGATTTGTGCATTGATGTATTGCAAGGGGAAAAATTCTCTAACCTTGAGTTTTTAAATTTTTATTTAAGAATTGGTTAAACAAAAGAGAAAACAGTGTCTATCCCGAAAGCAGTTTACCTCAAGGGTCATAAGAGCCCCATTATTTTCCACAACGTCTAGAATAATTGCCAACAAAGATATCACCCAGGCGGCTATGACATAATGCAATCATATAAAAATGATAGCCATGTTATTTGGTAGCATCGACAGATGCATATACATGTCTTGTATTCCTTTTACAAATACACAAAAGATTTGTGCATTGATGTATTGCAAGGGGAAAAATTGATGCATGTTATAGAATTGAGGCTCTTAACCACAAGGACCTAGGCTCGACCTTGACTCGAACAAGGCAGGGCTACAACGGTTGTACTTCCTCCATAAAAAAATATAAGAGTGTTTAGGTAGAGCGGCGTTACTGGATGGGTGACATCTGAACATGTTATCTTGGTCGTACGTCCAGCTCCAGGGATTTGCGCTAGTGGGTCCATGACAGGAAATACGGGTGGAAGAAATTGACGTCGATTGGCGGTATACGGGGATGAACAGTGATGTACGCCAGCGCCCGGGCTCATCTTTTTGAAATGCACTTTACACTGACAAGCCGAGCCGTCAATCGGGTCCGTCACGAGAACCTGACCCAAGGATCAGACACGTAATCGCGCCGTCTGCTGCTTAGACACGCGCCGTCTGCTGTAGGGCCAATCAGCGGCCAACACGTGTCCTGACAGACCCCCACCACTCAAACAACCACAATTCTTTTCTTCTAATTTATAGAATATCTTTTTGCCTTGCCTTATCCAGCGGACTGGTGTTGTTCCACACTCCGTGAAAGATGATTCCGGCGAGGTGAGGTCAGCTGCTCGACGCTGTAGCTGGCGGCCAGACGGGAGCTATCTCGGCTAGCGCCGCCCGCTTCCAGCCTGCTGCGCCGCGTGGGGCAGTGGCCTTGACTGAAGGCAAGATGGGGTCCGTGCAAGCTAGCTCCGCTCGCTTCAGCCGCGCTACGCCGCACGGGGTTGTATCCTTGGCCGGTGGGAAGACGGGGGCCGTCGCGGCTAGCACCGCCCGCGTCCGGCGCGTCCAAGGCTGTGGCCGACCTGCTCCCTCGTAGAAGGTGGAATCACAGCGCGTGCACCCAGTCGGCGGGCGCGGCCGTGGCCGGTGGCGAGATGCCGCGGGAGGTCATTGGGTCACACTTGAACAAGCGTGAGCTCGATGCATCTCAATAGGCAAAGGTGATTCTAGTTGCTTGCTTCTATCCAACGTTTTGGCTACTGAATCCCAAGAAAATACTGAGGGTGGGCGAGAAACGCGGATACCGTGGTCACCATAAAATTCCGAGCAAAAAACGCTCGATTTTTTCAAATGTAATTTGAATTCAAATTTTTCTGTGCTAGGAATATATAAGTATTGAACTCAAGTGGTTCACTAACAAGGTGTTGGCGCGGTGGCATGTTCTCGTCGTCCGTCCTCTACGTATGCGAGGTCGTGGGTTCGATTTTATAACCTTGAGTTTTCAAAATTTTATTTAAGAATTGGTTAAATGAAAAAGGAAACAGCTGTAATGGAAGGTAGTGGGTCTCAAACCAGCGACCTACGGGTTGAGCGGGCAAGGGACAACCATATTTGCCACCAGACCACAGCTGGTTCAATGTTAGAAAGAGTTTATGTCCTACTTGACTATGTTGTAGCCATTCAAATTCAAAATTTTCAAATAATTTGAATTTTTTGCTCGGTACGCAGCTTACTCGTGGGTAGCGAGAAACGCGGATACCGGGCGGTATCCGAATTTTCCGCCCAGTACCCAAAACCATGCTTCTATCTATGTACTGTACTAGCTAACCAGCTCTCACTTATCCACGTATTGACATATGTATTGTACTGTACTTCTATGTACTGTACTGTACTTCCATGCCAATTCCTCTTAATAAAGTTATTTTTAGTAAGAATGACTCCGCGATGAAGATACCATGCAAAGATTTTATTCTTAAGAGGTATCTTCATCTTCTAGATCTTCTTATTATTATCAACTGGCACGTCAGACTGAATCAAAGCTCTATTCATTGCCTGGTCATTTTGATTTGTAAGTGAAACAATACCTTAGCGGGGCAGTTGATCATTTTGATTTGTTGGCCATCATGAGCCCGGTAACACTACATAACTCTTCATTGTTTAAAATTTTATTTAAGAATTGGTTAAATGAAAAAGAAAACAGCTATAATGGAAGGTAGTGGGTCTCAAACCAGCGACCTACGGGTTGAGCGGGCAAGGGACGACCATATTTTGCCACCAGACCACAGCTGGTTCAATGTTAGAAAGAGTTTATGTCCTACTTGACTATGTTGTAGCCATTCAAATTCAAAATTTTCAAATAATTTGAATTTTTTGCTCGGTACGCAGCTTACTCGTGGGTAGCCAGAAACGCGGATACCGGGCGGTATCCGAATTTTCCGCCCAGTACCCAAAACCATGCTTCTATCTATGTGCTGTACTAGCTAACCAGCTCTCACTTATCCACGTATTGACATATGTATTGTACTGTACTTCTATGTACTGTACTGTACTTCCATGCCAATTCCTCTTAATAAAGTTATTTTTAGTAAGAATGACTCCGCGATGAAGATACCATGCAAAGATTTTATTCTTAAGAGGTATCTTCATCTTCTAGATCTTCTTATTATTATCAACTGGCACGTCAGACTGAATCAAAGCTCTATTCATTTCCTGGTCATTTTGATTTGTAAGTGAAACAATACCTTAGCGGGGCAGTTGATCATTTTGATTTGTTGGCCATCATGAGCCCGGTAACACAACATAACTCGTCATTGTTAATCCAAAAGTTAATACAAGTGAATGACCAGCAGAATTCTACATTTTGATTTGTCGGCCATCCCGTGCCCGGTAACACAACAGAACTCTACCTCGGCAATTCTTCTGAGCGAAACAAATGCACTGGAAAGAGGAAGCAGTCGTCGACCCAGTCGGCCGAGTCCACCGGTACGGTGAACCCGGAGGCACCGGGATGGACAAGAAGGTATACGTCCAATCACTACTGTTAATTTTTTTAGGTTGCTTACCACTTGGACCATGTGGTAATCACTACTGTTATTAATTGCAAATTAGTACGAAAAAAATATAGCCCACTATGAGATATGTTTGAGTGGCATTCGTACTAAAGGCACCTAAATTTTTTTTGACACTTAAGACAGTAGGAGAGGCTCCTACTGTATGTAATAAAATAGTATCAAAGGGTCTTACAAAGTCGTAACCTTACATCCATTGCCATGATGGAGATAGAGGGAGGGGGGAGGCTAAAGAAAGACCAAGAAGGAAACTAAAAACTATCTATAAAAGAGGTTAGAAAGGGTCTGTGCTTTTCTCCCACCCTATAGCAAAGCAGGGAGAGGTCTTCTTTCAATCGAGTCCTCCAAGACTATTTTGAAGGGGTGATCCCTCTGAAGTGTTTATTATTTCTCTCCTTCCATATGCTCCATGTAGCTTGCAAAAAGATATCCATGAACATGGATTTGTTCCATGTAGTTTTTGCCTTTTCTATCCAGTGGAGCCTTGTGCCTTGCGTGAGCCAGCTTATGTTGAATTGTGTCCAGCATTCTTGGCTAAATGGGCAAGTAAAAAATAGATGTTCCAATGTTTCCTCTAGTGGAGAGTCACACAGAAGGCAAGTGTAGTTGTCTCCGATGTTGTAATGTCTCCTTTTGAGCATATTTCTCGTGTTGAGTCTATCTGATAGGAGAAGCCAGCCAAACACCTTGATTTTCATGGTAACTTTGGATTCCCAAAGCCATTTGTAGGACTGGTGGACATCGATCTCTCTGAAGTAGTGTGAGTAATATTGTTTGGCTGTATAGTCTCCTTTTCCCCAGTTGCATGTCCACTTGTCCTCTCCTTGGATCAGATTAATAGGAGCCAACATTTGTTGCATTGTCAACAATTCCTCATGTGCCTATTCGAACAAGGGGAGGTGGAATGTTTCCCCCAGTGTTTGTGCCGTTAGAAACTCTTGGACTGAGATATCCTCATTTCTGGTAAAAGAGAAGGCTCTTGGGAACCTATCAACCAGGATATCATCTCTCCATAGGTCTTCGCATAGCAAAGTGCTGTGTCCATCCTGGATTGTGGTCTTGGTTATGCATCTGTAGATAGGCATGAGCTTGGTGATATCTTTCCACCAGAGGGAACCACATGCATCCGTTGCATGTGGTATTTTCATGGTATAGTAAGTGTTCCAGATTAGTTCCACCCAAGGCAAGTCCCGGTGATTATAGAATTTATGGAGATATTTAAGTAGCAAGGCTTCACTTTGTGTTCGTAGGTCAAGAATACCCATCCCTCCACATTTCTTGGGCTTGCAAATCATGTCTCAAGCCGCCAGAGAGTTGCATGATTCTCCTTGTTCTGTTTTTTGGGTCCATAAACACTTCCGTCTGATCTTGTCTAACAGCTCAAGTATGCTTGCGGGTAGTTTAAGTGTGCATAGAGCAAAGATAGTCAACGAGGTGATCACGGAGTTAACTAGAGATAGTTTTGCTCCATAAGAAATCATGTTGAGATTAGTTGTAAGACGTCTTTCCACTTTACATACCATCAGCATTAGATCTTGAATTGAAGGTCATGTTGATCCCAAAGGCAGTCCCAGGTATGTGAACGACATTTTACCAATGATGCAACCAAAGATCTGGGCTATGTTTCCACTTAGAGTGTCATCGCAATTTATTGGGATCAGAGTCAATTTGTGAAAGTTAATCTTCAAACCAATGGAAGTTGCATAATCAGACAAGATTTGCTTGATCGTTGATGCTTGCATTTCACAGGCAGGAAGGACAATGATTGTGTCGTCGGCATAATGAATAACAGGATAATCTTTTTGTGTGGCGCACGGGAAAGGCAGCTGAATCGCACCTTGGATAAAAGCATCATTAATGACAGCTTCTAGTAAATCGGCTGCCAGCACAAAAATTAAAGGAGATAGCAGATCTCCTTGGCGCACTCCACTTTTGCAGTGAAACTGACGACCTGGCTCTCCATTGAGCAGAACTGATGATTTACCAGATGATAAGATGGCCTTGATCCAGTCTTGGCGCACTCCACTCTTGCAGTGAAACTGACGACCTGGCACTCAATTGAGCAGAACTGAAGATTTACCAGATGATAAGATGGCCTTGATCTAGTCTAGCCACTTAGCGTTGAATCCCATGTGTTGCATTATATCTAACATGGTATTATGTTCAACTGTGTCGAATGCTTTAGCGAAATCAAGCTTGAGTAGGACTATTGGTTTTTTCGAGGCTTGGTATTGATAGATATACTCAAATGCCCATGCCAGATAGTCTTGGATCGATCGACCTTTCAGAAACCCGTATTGGTTTCGATGCACAATCTTCAGTCTGAGTCTTTGTAGTCGGTTGGCAAGTAGCTTGGTGATTATCTTAAGACAACATTTAAGTAATGTGATGGGTCTGAAATCATTGATTGAAGTTGGTGCATTAATTTTTGGTACCAAGGTAATGAAACCCTCATTGATGCTCTCTAGGTTTAGATTGACGTCATGGAATTGATTGCATAATTTATAGAAGTCCTCTTTCATCACATGCCAATAGGTTTTAATAAAATGTTTAGTGAAACCATCCGGTCCTGGTGCTCTTTCCGCAGGCATATATTTTATTACATCGTCAATTTCTTGGTGTGTGAATGGCACGGTGAGTTGATCGAGATCTTCAACCTGTTTGATGATTCTAGCCAGATCAAATTTCATCTCATGTTTTGCAGAAGAGCCAAGGCGCTTTTTGAAAGCTTGGAAAATTACCGCCTCTTTCCCTGCGTGATCTTCTACACAAATTCCATCTTCCGTGGTAACAGATGCAATATTATTCCTTCTATACCTTTTTGAAGCCATAGCTTGGAAAAAGTTAGGCTGCTCATCACCAAACTTGACCCATCGTATGGTGCATCGTCGTCTCCAGTATTCTTTCTGGTAAGCCAGAAGCCTCAAAATATGTTTTTTAGGTATGCGACGAAAGTTGGCCTCCGGAATGGTGAGATGACGTTTGTTTTCGAGTTCATCAATTTCAAAAAGTGCTCTATTTGAGTTTTCAATGGCAATGGAGAGTTTGGATATACCTTTGCTCATGGACTTAAGATCATGCCTCAATAACTTAAATTTTCGAGATATGATAGTGGCCATATTGTCAGATTGAATAGGTTTGGACCAAGCTTTATTGATCGTATCTAGAAAACCAAGGTGGTGCACCCAATAGGATTCAAACCTGAATATTTTTGACCGAGGGATGGAAATCTCAATGCTGACAACACAGGGAGTATGATCTGATACCGGCCAACCTAGGGGTTTAAACAGAGTCTTAGGGTAAATTGAAGTCTAGTTGTTGCTAGTAAAAAACCAATCAATTGTTCTAGGAGTGGGTCAAGTTGCATATTGCTCCAGGTGTAAGCTCTTCCTTTGATTGGGAGTTCAACTAGACTATGTGTGCGGATGAAGTCATTAAAAGTGATCATGTCCCCAAAATTGTTGGAAATATGCCCTAGAGGAAATAATAAAATGGTTATTATTGTCTTTCCTTGTTCATGATAATTGTCTATTGTTCATGCTATAATTGTATTAACTGGAAACCGTAATACATGTGTGAATACATAGACCACAACATGTCCCTAGTGAGCCTCTAGTTGACTAGCTCGTTGATCAATAGATGCTTATGGTTTCCTGACCATGGACATTAGATGTCATTGATAACGGGATCACATCATTAGGAGAATGATGTGATGGACAAGACCCAATCCTAAGCATAGCACAAGATCGTGTAGTTCGTTTGCTAAATCTTTTCTAATGTCAAGTATCATTCCCTTAGACCATGAGATTGTGCAACTCCCGGATACCGTAGGAATGCTTTGGGTGTGCCAAATGTCACAACATAACTGGGTGGCTATAAAGGTGCACTACGGGTATCTCCAAAAGTGTCTGTTGGGTTGGCACGAATCGAGACTGGGATTTGTCACTCCGTATGACAGAGAGGTATCTCTGGGCCCACTCGGTAATGCATCATCATAATGAGCTCAATGTTAGTTAGTCACGGGATCATGCATTATGGAACGAGTAAAGTGACTTGCCGGTAACAAGATTGAACGAGGTATTGGGATACCAACGATCGAATCTCGGGCATGTAACATACCGATTGACAAAGGGAATTGCATACGGGATTGCTTGAATCCTTGACATCGTGGTTCATCCGATGAGATCATCGTGGAACATGTGGGAGCCAACATGGGTATCCAGATCCCGCTGTTGGTTATTGGCCGGAGAGATGTCTCAGTCATGTCTGCATGGTTCCCGAACCCGTAGGGTCTACACACTTAAGGTTCGGTGACGTTAGAGTTGTTATGAGAAATAGTATGTGGTTACCGAAGGTAGTTCGGAGTCCCGATTTAGATCCCGGACATGACGAGGAGCTCCGGAATGGTCCGGAGGTGAAGACCGGTATATTGGACGAAGGGTATTGGAGTCCGGAACTATTCCGGGGGTGTGTTTCGGGAGCCTCGGCAAGTGTTGGAGGGCCTCATGGGCCATGGGGAAGGGGAAAACCAGCCCACTAAGGGGTGGTGCGCCCCCCCCCCCACACCCTTTCCCACGTTATTTAGGGAGGTAGGGCGCCTCCACCTGGCTTGGGAGGCAATCCTCCACCTGCTTGGCTTGGGGGCAAGTCTCCCTAGGATTTTCCTAGGGAGATCCAATCTGCTTGGCCGCCGCCCCCTAGGGGAAACCCTAGGGCGCCTCCCCCTCTCCCCTTGCCCCTATATATATATATATATATATAGTGGAGGGATGGGAGGGAAGCCGCACCTCTTCCCTGGCGCATCCCTCTCCCTCCTCCAACACCTCCTCCTCCTCCTCCGTAGTGCTTGGCGAAGCCCTGCCGGAGAACCACGAGCTCCATCACCACCATGCCGTCGTGCTGTCGGAGTTTTCCCTCAACTTCTCCTCTCCCCTTGCTGGATCAAGGAGGAGGAGATGTCCCCGAGTTGTACGTGTGTTGAACGCGGAGGCACAGTTGTTCGATGCTTAGATCGGAATCAACCGCGATCTGAATCGCTACGAGTACGACTCCTTCATCCGCGTTCTTGCAACGCTTCCGCTTAGCGATCTTCAAGGGTATGAAGATGCACTCCCCTCTCTCTCGTTGCTAGTCTCTCCATAGATTGATCTTGGTGATGCGTAGAAAATTTTGAATTTCTGCTACGTTCCCCAAGAGTGGCATCATGAGCTAGGTCTATTGCGTAGATTCTATGCATGAGTAGAACACAAGTTATTGTGGGCGTTGATTTTGTTCAATATGCTCACCGTTACTAGTCCTATATTGTTTCGACGGTATTATGGGATGAAGCGGCCCAGACCGACCTTACACGTACACTTACGTGAGACAGGTTCCACCGACTGACATGCACTTGTTGCATAAGGTGGCTAGCGGGTGCCAGTCTCTCCCACTTTAGTCGGATCAGATTCGATGAAAAGGGTCCTTATGAAGGGTAAATAGAAATTGGCATATCACGTTGTGGTTTTGGCGTAGGTAAGAAACGTTCTTGCAAGAAACCTATAGCAGCCACGTAAAAAACTTGCAACAACAATTAGAGGACATCTAACTTGTTTTTGTAGCATATGCCGTGTGATGTGATATGGCCAAGAAGGATGTGATGAATGAAATATATGTGATGTATGAGATTGATCATATTCTTGTAATAGGAATCACGACTTGCATGTCGATGAGTATGACAACCGGCAGGAGCCATAGGAGTTGTCTTTATTTATTGTATGACCTGTGTGTCACTGAATAACGCCATGTAATTACTTTACTTCATTGCTAAACCGTTAGCCATAGTAGTAGAAGTAATAAGTTGGTGAGACAACTTCATGGAGACACGATGATGGAGATCATGATGATGGAGATCATGGTGTCATGCCGGTGACGATGATGATCATGGAGCCCCGAAGATGGAGATCAAAAGGAGCAAAATGATATTGGCCATATCATGTCACTATTTGATTGCATGTGATGTTTATCATGTTTATGCATCTTATTTGCTTAGAACGACGGTAGTAAATAAGATGATCCCTCATAATAATTTCAAGAAAGTGTTCCCCCTAACTGTGCACCGTTGCGAAAGATTGTTGCTTCGAAGCACCACGTGATGATCGGGTGTGATAGATTCTAACGTTCACATATAACGGGTGTAAGCCAGATTTACACACGCGAAACACTTAGGTTGACTTGACGAGCCTAGCATGTACAGACATGGCCTCGGAACACAAGAGACCCAAAGGTCGAGCATGAGTCATATAGTAGATACGATCAACATGAATATGTTCACCGATGATGACTAGTCCGTCTCACGTGATGATCGGACACGACCTAGTTGACTCGGATCATGTATCACTTAGGATGACTAGAGGGATGTCTATCTGAGTGGGAGTTCATTAGATGAACTTAGTTATCATGAACATAGTCAAAAGGTCTTTGCAAATTATGTCGTAGCTCGCGTTTTAGTTCTACTGTTTTAGAGATGTTCCAAGGGCTGAAATTGGAATTTCAGGCTAGTGCCCACGTCAAGAGGTATGAGACCTCTGACGAGTTTCTTAGTTACAAACAAAGGGAGAAAAGCTCAATCGTTGAGCTTGTACTTAGATTGTCTGGGTACAACAATCACTTGAATCGAGTGGGAGTTAATCTTCCAGATGAGATAGTGATGTTTCTCCAAAGTCATTGCCACCAAGCTACTAGAGCTTCATGATGAACTATAACATATTAGTGATAGATATGATGATCCTTGAAATATTCGCGATGTTTGACACCGCGAAAGTGGAAATCAAGAAGGAGCATCAATTGTTGATGGTTAGTGAAACCACTAGTTTCAAGAAGGGCAAGGGCAAGAAGGGATACTTCATGATATGGCAAATCAGTTGCTGCTCTAGTGAAGAAACCCAAGGTTGAACCCAAACCCGAGACTAAGTGCTTCTCTAATGAGGGGAACGGTCACTGAAGCAGAACTACCCTAGATACTTGGTAGATGAGAAGGCTGGCAAGGTCGAGAGAAGTATATTGGATATACATTATATTGATGTGCACTTTACTAGTACTCCTAGTAGCACCATGGTAATAGATACCGGTTCAGTTGCTAAGTGTTAGTAACTCGAAAAGGCTACGGAATAAACGGAGACTAGCTAAAGGTGAGATGACGATATGTGTTGGAAGTGTTTCCAAGCTTGATGTGATCAAGCATCGCATACTCCCTCTACCATCGAGATTGGTGTTAAACCTAAATAATTGTTATTTGGTGCTTGCGTTGAGCATAGACATGATTGGATTATGTCTATCGCAATATGGTTAATCATTTAAGGAGAATAATGGTTACTCTGTTTATTTGAATAATACCTTCAATGGTCTTGCACCTAAAATGAATGGTTTATTGAATCTTGGTTGTAGTGATACACATGTTCATGCCAAAAGATATAAGATAGTAATGATAATACCACATACTTGTGGCACTGCCATTTGAGTCATATTGGTATAAAACGCATGAAGAAGCTCCATGTTGATGGATCTTTGGACTCACTCGTTTTTGAAAAGATTGAGACATGCGAACCAAGTCTATTGGTATATACACATGAAGAAACTCCATGCAGATGGATCGTTTGGACTCACTTGATTTTGAATCACTTGAGTCATGCAAATCATACCACATGGGCAATATGACTGAAAGGCCTCGTTTTCAGTGAAATGGAACAAGAAAGCAACTTGTTGGAAGTAATACATTTTTATGTGTGCAGTCCAATGAGTGCTGAGGCACGTAGTGGATGTCGTTATGTTCTTACTTCACAGATGATTTGAGTAGATGTTGAGTATATTTACTTGATGAAACACAAGTTTGAATTATTGAAAGGTTCGAGTAATTTCAGAGTGAAGTTGAAGATCATCGTGACAAGAGGATAAAATGTCTATGATATGATCATAGAGATGAATATCTGAGTTATGAATTTGGTATACAATTAAGACATTGTGGAAATTGTTTCACAACTAATACCGCCTGGAACACCATAGTGTGATGGTGTGTCCGAACATCATAGATGCACCCTATTGGATATGGGGCATACCATGATGTCTCTTATCGAATTACCACTATCGTTTATGGGTTAGGCATTAGAGACAACCGCATTCACTTCAAATAGGGCACCACGTAATTCTGTTGAGATGACAGTGTACGAACTATGGTTTAGAGAAACCTAGGTTGTCGTTTCTTGAAAGTTTGGGGCTGCGACGCTTATGTGAAAAAGTTTCATCCTGATAAGCTCGAACCCAAAGCGGATAAATACATCTTCATAGGACACCCAAAACAGTTGGTATACCTCCTAATTCAGATCCGAAAGCAAAAGTAATTGTTTCTAGAAACGGGTCCTTTCTAGAGAAAAAGTTTCTCTCGAAAGAATTGAGTGGGAGGATGGTGGAGACTTGATGAGGTTATTGAACCATCACTTCAACCAGTGTGTAGCAGGGCACAGGAAGTTGTTCCTGTGGCACCTACACCAATTGAAGTGGAAGTTGATGATAGTGATCATGAAACTTCGGATCAAGTCACTACCAAACCTTGTAGGACGACAAAGACGCGTACTGCTCCAGAGTGGTACGGTAATCCTGTCTTGGAGGTCATGTTGCTAGACAACAATGAACCTACGAGCTATGGAGAACCGATGGTGGGCCCGAATTCTGACAAATGGCTCGAGGCCATAAAATCCGAGAGAGGATCAATGTATGAAAACAAAGTGTAGACTTTGAAAGAACTACTTGATGGTTGTAAGGCTGTTGGATACAGATGGATCTTAAAAGGAAGACAGAGAATGCTGGTAAGTATCACCATTAAGAAAGCTCGACTTGTAGTTAAGATATTTTCCGACAAGTTCAAGGAGTTGACTACGATGAGACTTTCTCACTCGTAGCGATGCTAAGAGTCTGTTGGAATTATATTAGCAATTACTGCATGATTTATGAAATCTTGCAGATAGGATGTCAAAACATTGTTTCCTCGACGATATTCTTGAGGAAAGGTTGTATGTGATACAACCAGAAGGTTTTGTCAATCCTGAAAGATGCTAACAAGTACGCAAAGCTCCAGCAATCCTTCTAAGGACTGGAGTAAGCATCTCAGAGTTGGAATATACGCTTTGATGAGATGATCAAAGATTTTGGGTTTACACAATGTTTATGAGAAACTTGTATTTCCAAAGAAGTGAGTGGAAGCACTATAGCATTTCTGATGAGTATATGTTATTGACATATTGTTGATCAGAAATGATGTGGAATTTCTGGAAAGCATAAAGGGTTATTTGAAAAGTGTTTTTCAATGGAAACCCTGGATTAAGCTACTTGAACATTGAGCATCAAGATCTATAAAGATAGATCAACAACGCTTAATAGTACTTTCAAATGAACACATACCGTGACAAGATTTTGAAGGAGTTCAAAATAGATCGGCAAAGAAGGAGTTCTTGGTTGTGTTATAAGGTGTGAGTATTTGGTAAGACTCAAGACATGACCACGGCAGAAGAGAAGAAAGGACGAAGGTCGTCCCCTATGCTTCAGACGTAGGCTCTACAGTATGCTATGCTGTGTACCGCACCTGAAGTGTGCCTTGCCATGAGTCAGTCAAGGGGTACAAGAGTGATCCAGGAATGGATCACAGGGCAGCGGTCAAACTTATCCTTAGTAACTAGTGGACTAAGGAATTTTCTCGATTATGGAGGTGGTAAAAGAGTTCGACGTAAAGGGTTACGTCGATGCAAATTTTGATACTAATCTGGATGACTATGAGTAGTAAACCGGATTCATATAGTAGACCAGTTATTTGGAATAGTTCCAAATAGCACGTGGTAGTTGCATCTACAAGATGGCATAGAGATTTGTAAAACACACAGGAATCTGAAAGGTTTAGACCCGTTGACTAATAACCTCTCTCACAAGCGAGATATGATCAAACCCCATGGGTGTTGAATTCATTACAATCACATAGTGATGTGAACTAGATTATTGACTCTAGTGCAAGTGGGAGACTGTTGGAAATATGCCCTAGAGGCAATAATAAAATGGTTATTGTTGTATTTCCTTGTTCATGATAATTGTCTATTGTTCATGCTATAATTGTATTAACTGGAAACCGTAATACATGTGTGAATACATAGACCACTACATGTCCCTAGTGAGCCTCTAGTTGACTAGCTCGTTGATCAATAGATGCTTATGGTTTCCTGACCATGGACATTAGATGTCATTGATAATGGGATCACATCATTAGGAGAATGATGTGATGGACAAGACCCAATCCTAAGCATAGCACAAGATCGTGTAGTTCGTTTGCTAAACCTTTTCTAATGTCAAGTATCATTTCCTTAGACCATGAGATTGTGCAACTCCCGGATACCGTAGGAATGCTTTGGGTGTGCCAAATGTCACAACGTAACTGGGTGGCTATAAAGGTGCACTATGGGTATCTCCGAAAGTGTCTGTTGGGTTGGCACGAATCGAGACTGGGATTTGTCACTCCGTATGACGGAGAGGTATCTCTGGGCCCACTCAGTAATGCATCATCATAATGAGCACAATGTGACTAAGTAGTTAGTCACGGGATCATGCATTATGGAACGAGTAAAGTGACTTGCTGGTAACGAGATTGAACGAGGTATTGGGATACCGACGATCGAATCTAGGGCAAGTAACATACCGATTGACAAAGGGAATTGCATACGGGATTGCTTGAATCCTTGACATGGTGGTTCATCTGATGAGATCATCGTGCAACATGTGGGAGCCAACATGGGTATCTAGATCCTGCTGTTGGTTATTGGCCGGAGAGATGTCTCGGTCATGTCTGCATGGTTCCCGAACCCGTAGGGTCTACACACTTTAGGTTCGGTGACGTTAGAGTTGTTATGGGAAATAGTATGTGGTTACCGAAGGTAGTTCGGAGTACCGGATGAGATCCCGGACATGATGAGGAGCTCCGGAATGGTCCGGAGGTGAAGATCGGTATATTGGACGAAGGGTATTGGAGTCCGGAACTGTTCCGGGGGTACCAGGCTATGGCCAGCATGACCGAAAGGTGTTTCGGGAGCCCCGGCAAGTGTTGGAGGGCCTCATGGGCCAAAGGGGAAGGGGAAAACCAGCCCACTAAGGGGTGGTGCACCACCCCCCCCCCCCCCCCACACACACCCTTTCCCACGTTATTTAGGGAGGTGGGGCGCCTCCACCTGGCTTGTGAGGCAATCCTCCACTTGCTTGGCTTGGGGGGCAAGTCTCCCTAGGATTTTCCCTAGGGAGATCCAATCTGCTTGGCCTCCGCCCCCTAGGGGAAATCCTAGGGCGCCTCCCCCTCTCCCCTTGCCCCTATATATAGTGGAGGGGTGGGAGGGCAGCCGCACCTCTTCCCTGGTGCAGCCCTCTCCCTCCTCGAACACCTCCTCCTCCTCCGTAGTGCTTGGCGAAGCCCTGCCGGAGAACCACGAGCTCCATCACCACCATGCCGTCGTGTTGTCGGAGTTTTCTCTCAACTTCTCCTCTCCCCTTGCTAGATCAAGAAGGAGGAGACGTCCCCGGGTTGTACGTGTGTTGAACGCGGAGCCACCGTTGTTCGGTGCTTAGATCGGAATCAACCGCGATCTGGGTCGCTACGAGTACGACTCCTTCATCCGCGTTCTTGCAACGCTTCTGCTTAGCGATCCTCAAGAGTATGAAGATGCACTCCCCTCTCTCTCATTGCTAGTCTCTCCATAGATTGATCTTGGTGATGCGTAGAAAATTTTGAATTTCTGCTACGTTCTCCAACAAAAATTTCCACCAGGTTTATTGCGGTTATCTGGGCTTCGAATGAAGTTAAAATCGCCCAAAATGAGCCAATCTTCATTGAGAGGTATATTCAAGTCAAAAAGCCATTGGATGAATTCTCTGCGTTGAGAGGGATATTCAAAAAAATGAGCCAATCTGTAACTTTCAATATCTCTGTTGCTGAAAATGTAGGCACTCTGAGTATTACCTCTGCTTCAACAGCCACCACTCAGTTTGAAACATTGAGATACGCGGTTTAAAAATTGTTTCCAATTGTGCGGAATTAACCTGTATAGCCTATCATGTCATTCGATGAGCTAAGAACAAAAAAGAAGTCTTGCCCATCCCCTGTTGGCATTGTACATAAGTTCAAGGCATCTGAGAAAACAATGCATTTTAATTTCAGGTTACGAATTGGGCGTGCTCCTCCGGATAGAGCACCCTGTGCTGGTACAGTCACTCCTTTAGAGGAAACAACAAGGAGATACTCTAATAAACCGTCGGACAATGTAATAAAGCCAGAGATTGGTATGAGTTTTGATTCCCTTGGAGAAGTGTACGATTTCTATAACTTGTATTCTTGGGAGGTTGGATTTGGTATGAGATATGGCCAGAGCCGTTTGAACGTCGAGCGGACAAAGTGTTTGCAAGAGATCGTCTGTGGATGCTCGGTCAACACTTAAAACCTTTTGATATTATCTTTGACATTTTCTTTCATAATTATTGCACTGTAATTCATATTTAAATAGCTGATAGAGTGGAAAAAAATTGCAGGGAAAACCAGAGCAACAGAATAGCCGGTCTTGCCGCTGTGAGTGCCCTGCGATGACACAGGAGGCAAGAGAAAGGAGTCCCCGACTCAGTCCGTGGAATCGTCTGGGGAAGCCTGAGCAGCAAAACAGCCGGTCTTGCTGATGTGAATGCCCTGCAATGTTTTCGAGGATGGGGCTTAGAGCATGGTTAATAGCACAGCCGGCTGCTGGCTATAAACCCCCTCCACATCATCTATAAAGCCTTCACACACAATAGGTTGGCTTTTAGGTTGGCTATAAGAGTGACTCTAATAAAGACTTAAATATTTAATGCTTGCTGTATATATTACCTGTTATGATCGAATGTAAACAACATCTTTGTGGCCAATATTTCACACAGACTAGTTGACTAAGTCTCCTCAATTTTGTTAGTTGACTAATTCCAAAGTGTGGGCAAATATTATGAAATAGCACAGTCAATATTATCTGTTTTTCATACTGTACACTATATTCCCTGTTCCCTGTTCTTCACTGTTTTTTCGCTTCCACAAAACTTGATTCAGATAAACTTGGTGCTAATACAAATAGGAAATTTCAGTAGATTTAGTGATCTTGTACAGTACTTTATTTTATTTTCCATTGCACAATGCTTACATATGGACATGGAGCTTCTAAGATTAAGATTAATGTGCATGTTTCTCCTTTTCTGTCCACTATGAAGGATGGTCTTGCACTAGGATCAGTTACTGAAATTCAACTTCTGTAATTACCTATATGACTACAATCTTCTTGGTTACTGCTGCAAATAAATTCATCAATAGTTTTTCATCCCCATGAATTACTCTAGTATATATATCATACAAGTGAACAACAGCCAGATCATATAAATATATGACACCACGAAGGGCCATCTGATTGTTCAGACTTCAGAGTTGACATAAACAGGGACACAAGTGTATCAACTAGCAGTGCTTGTGGATCTGGGTCGTCAATATACCAAGGAGATGTAGTAGAGCACCAATGTTGGCCGTCGGTGCCCAGCAAGGACCTTCAGCCGAAGAATCTGCTGCACTCGGCCTGGCGGGTCAGCATGGTGCAGAGGAGGCCGGCGGCATGATCAGAGTCGGGACGAAGTGAGGCAGCGGCGGCATGACGAGTTCAGGCGCCGGCCGGACGAACCGATGCGCCTGCGGCCGGATGAGATGAGGCGCCGGCGCCACGTCGACCTGAGGCTCCGATGGAGGGCCACCAGAGGAACCGGTGCACGCGTCCTTCTAGGATGCTGGCCATCTCGTTGATGCTGCGCCGCCGGCGATTCTAGGATTCACGAGGTGGCAAATTGGGGCTGATTTTGGAGGCTTTATATCTTCGATTTGGCGGATGAAAACGATTTGGGGCGAGGGAAGGAAGGATTTGGCGCGGTGGTGGTGGAAGAAGCGCGGGAGGTGAGGAAGACGCACGGGATCCAGAGCGCCGGCTCTAGCGCTTGCAACGGGCTGCAAGCGGGCGGCTGTTCTTGGGTTTCTGTGTTGTAGCCGGGCGACTCATGGAGCGCCCGCTCCCTTCTCTCTCCTGCCTTCTCTCCCCTCCAAGTATACTTTTTCTGACGTGGAACGGCTTACAGCCAGCTGACTAGGCATTATTGTACTTGCTCTACTAGGTCGAGGAAATTGAACGAAAGAAGTACATTGCAAGACACAACAATGACGACAACCGTGGGAGGTGGAGCAAGGTTGTTTATGAGGTGACCATGTTGGACGATGGCGAGTGGTTTGAGTGTGAATGCGGGCATTTCGCCGACATGGGATGCTGCGCTGTCATGCTTTCAAGGTATTTTGGGATCATAATTTTGGTCATTGCTTATCTGTCCGTGAAAATAATGTTTCATTTTGCATGTTTCAGGTTATAGATTATGTTGGCGTGACCCAGATACCGAAGCGGCACATCCTCAAAAGATGGACGAAAAAAATCCTAGGGACATCGTGGCCCAGCACCTTGCTCACTTCCAAAGAGACCAAGCCGTGAACCGATCTTTCATCCGTCGGAGCTCGACCCTTTACCTATATGCCATGCATGGAGCTGGTTAGGTTTGGGGATTAATCCGTCGTGACGTATGCACTCGTGCTGGGTCAGATAAAGGATATAATTGTGGAGGCATCACCGCTAGCTGAAAGCCCGAAACAAGAGATGTGCTTGGCTATGAGGAGAGACAAGCTGTTGAGGCAAATCACAATCACATTGCATTGGCGGGCACAAACATCAACATTGAGGGAGAGATGATTGACAACGAGAACATTGTGACCCTTTCTGGTAACTGGGATGCACTTGCTGACTGTGCAATAAACCTGGTTCCCATGCTCAAGCTATTGGGAAAGGTCTTGGCTGTAGATGCGGATGACTCGGGCACTATGGTACGTGAGTTTCTTAGGGTCAGAATTGAGCTACCACTTAACCGTCGCTTGCAGATGCAAGTATCCATTGGAATCAAGGGAAGTGCACACGAACCAGAAAAGTATGAACTAAGGTATGAGAGGGTGCCGCACTACTGTTTTTGGTGCGGTTTCATTGGCCATGATGATACAGAGTGTGAGAAGAAAAGATTGGGGGTGCCAAAGAGGGAGTATGATGACAGGTTGAGGTGCTCTCCTCTGCGTAAATTTGAACACCGCCCATCGAACATTCCAGCAGGGGCAAAGCCTACATCGGCAAGGGGCTTAGATTTTTCCTCAGGCAGCATGGGATCATCAAATCTGGGAGGTGCACCAATGGGTCGAAGTAGTAGACGCAACATGCAGATGGAGCAGCATATACCTGAACGTGTGGATGCTAGGGATGGTTTTGAACATCAGGAGAGAAGGGGTGAACCGGTTGTGGATGCGGCCTTAGCTGGACAGATTCGGGCCATGCATATGCGCCTTAATAGAGAGATTCCTAAGTCGAGTAATATGCATGAACCTGGCGGCCGTAAGCAACATAAAACTGCTGGGCGCGGGCCAGGAAGGATCCCTATGCCCATTCCACTGGCATGTAAACCTCCAGTAAAGATGTTTGGACCGCTGGACTTGATGCATTCACCGGATATGATACCGTCTATGAGAGGCACTGATTCACTTGTGGTTTCCTATGGACCATCTGATGTAGTCATGTCTGATGCTGAGTCGGTCCTTGGGAAGCGTCAGGCCCTTAGTGATGCTGATCATGAGGAGGAGCACCAGGGGGATACACATGTGGTGGATCAAGACAGGGAAGAGGAGGGTGGAAAATCTAAAAAAGGCAAAGTCAAGAGGATAGAGGAGGCTATTGGACGGGACACGGGGGCGAAGGGAGAGGTGGACATGGAGGCAACCAGCCCAGAGGCCGCTGGTAAACTGACGGGGCCAGTTGTGGCGCCCCGTCAGGAGCAATGAATTGTTTAAGTTGGAACTGTCGGGGTGTTGGGAATAAACCGACAGTTCGGGATTTGGTGGCTTTGGTTATGGCTACTGAATCAAAGATTGTGTTCCTGTGTGAGACTAGACAAAGTGCAGAAAAAGTCCGTCGTCTTCGTGCTAGATTGGGTCTTAGAGGTTTTGCTGGTGTCGACAGTGTTGGGCTTAGTGGGGGTCTTGCTTTGTTTTGGTGTGATCAGATGTACGTGGATGTTAAAGATTCGAATGAAAGATATATTGATGCGTATGTGCGTGTGTCCCCCAGTGCTCCGATGTGGCGTTTAACTTGTGTTTATGGCGAACCACGAACGGAAAACCGTCATCGTATGTGGGCAACAATGCAAAATCTGAAAGTGCAGTCTGACCTTCCTTGGTGTGTCATAGGGGATTTTAATGAAGCTCTCTGGTCCTTTGAACATATGTCAGCCACCCCAAGAAGTGAACCTCAGATGCAAGCCTTCAGGGATGTACTGGAAACTTGTAATCTGGTGGACTTGGGGTTCCAAGGCCTCCCATTCACATATGATAATAAACGGCGTCGAAACAGAAACGTTAAAGTGCGGTTGGATCGAGCGGTGGCGGACAACAACTGGAGTAATTTATTCAGTGCTGCCAAGGTGGTCCATCAGGTATCACCTTGTTCTGAGTTCTGACCATCTTCCTATTTTACTAAAGTGTGTTGCCGATGAAGAAAAGGTATACAGGCCGAGTTTTAGAAGGTATGAAATTATCTGGGAAAGAGATGCAAGTCTACAGGAAAGAATTGCCAATGCCTGGGAGGAGGCCGGTGCCAAGTTTAACCTTGGTGATGTCCGGGAGGGGCTCAAGAGTTTATTACTTAATCTGCATGCGTGGGGAAAGAAAAGGTTTGGTAACGTCACTAGAGAGCTTGAGAAGTCCAGAACTAAATTAGAAGAGCTGCTCAATATGAATGCGGACAGAGATGAAATAAAAAAGGTCTCTGACCATATGAATGAATTGTTGTACCAGGAGGAAATGCTGTGGCTGCAACGGTCGTGCATCGGCTGGCTAAAAGAGGGCGATCGGAATACAGAATTCTTTCACAGGAAAGCGGTTTGGCGTGCTCGTAAAAATAAGGTGAGAAGTTTAATTGATAACAATGGTGTTGAACATGCAGATCACAAGGCGATGGGTGGCCTAGTGCAGGAATATTTTCAGAACATCTTTTCCAGGGATACGTCGTTGAACCCAACTCCGGTGGTGAACCTCTTCGAGCCTGTGGTCACTGATGCGATGAATGTAAATCTGTGTGCTGAATTTTCAGAGAAGGAGATAGCTGATGGGCTCTTTCAGATCGGCCCCTTAAAAGCTCCGGGAAGTGATGGACTGCCGGCACGTTTTTTTCAACGAAATTGGAGTATCTTCAAGGACGAGATTGTTAGCGCGGTAAGGAAGTTTTTCCAAACTGGAATTATGCCCGAGGGTGTCAATGAGGCCATCATTGTTCTCATCCCAAAAACTGATGAGCCTAAGCGGGTAACGGATTTTCGGCCTATTAGTCTCTGTAACGTAATATATAAGATAGTGGCCAAGTGCTTGGTCAATCGCCTTCGCCCTATTTTGGATGAGATCATTTCACCGTTTCAGAGTGCATTTGTACCTGGCCGGCTGATTATAGACAACTCACTGTTGGCGTTTGAATGTGTTCATGCAATACATCAGGAGAAGAAGCCGGATGCTAGCTTTTGTGCATACAAGTTGGACCTATCTAAGGCATATGATAGGGTTGACTGGGGATTCTTGGAGCGAGTGATGGTCAGGTTGGGTTTTGCTCATCGGTGGGTACAATGGATCATGACGTGTGTTACCACGGTGAGGTATACTGTAAAATTTAATGGAACTCTTCTTGAATCGTTCGCACCGGAGCGAGGCCTCCGGCAAGGTGATCCCTTATCGCCATTTCTATTCCTATTTGTGGCTGATGGGTTATCTGAGTTGCTCAAACAGGGAGTGAGAACAAATGTTATAGAGCCACTGAAAATATGCCGTGGAGCCCCAGGGGTCTCGCACTTGCTATTTGCGGATGACACACTTCTCTTCTTCAAGGCGAACCAACAGCAGGCAGAGGCGGTGCAGAACATTATTCATGCTTATGAGAGTGCCACGGGACAGCTAATCAACCCGGCAAAATGCTCAATACTGTTTGGACAGTCGTGTCCAACTAGTGTACAGGAAAATGTGAAACAGCAGCTACAAATCATGAAGGATCAGTTTGAGGAGAAATACTTAGGACTCCCGACTCCGGAAGGCCGCATGCATAAAGGGAAGTTCCAAAATTTGCAAGTAAAATTGATGAAGCGTATATGTATTTGGGGCGATGGATATATGGCTCAAGCGGGCAGAGAAGTGTTGATCAAGGCGGTGGCACAATCAATCCCCACGTATATCATGGGCGTCTTCAAGCTTCCATTCTCTGTGTGCGATGATCTTACACGGATGGTACGGAACTACTGGTGGGGCTCAGAGAAAGGGAAACGAAAAACTCACTGGATGGCTTGGGATCAAATCATCAAACCCAAAGCCATGGGCGGCCTTGGGTTTCGGGATTACAGAATCTTCAATCAAGCACTCCTCGCTCGACAGGCATGGCGTTTGTTGATCAACCCAGACAGCTTGTGTGCTCGGGTCTTGAAAGCGAAATATTATCCTAATGGGCGACTAGAGGATACTGTTTTTGCAGGCAACGCTTCATCGACGTGGCAGGCCATTACGTATGGACTGGAGCTCCTAAAAAAAGGTCTCCTATGGAGGATCGGTGATGGACAATCTGTTCGTATATGGCGTGATCCGTGGCTGGAGCGGCCAGTGTCATACCGGCCGATATCACATGTCGGAAGGTGCAGGCTTCGGCGTGTAGCTGAGCTGATGGACGATCGTGGCATGTGGAGAAGGGAGTTGCTGCAGCAGTACTTTACACAGCCAAACGTCGTCGAGATTATCAAGTTGCGGCCCTCACCGAGGATGCATGATGTCCTAGCCTGGGGGCTGGATCCAGAGGCATCTTCTCCGTCAAATCAGCCTATAAATTGGGGCTGGAGGAAAAACTGCGCACATCTTCATGCGCGGCGAGCAGGGCACCGGACGGCAATCGTGTCGTCTGGACGGCATTGTGGAGGTGCCCTGCTCCACCTAAGGTACGGGTCTTTGGTTGGCGGATAGCAACTAATTCTTTGGCAAATATGGAAAATAAGCATAAAATAAATCTGAAACATTCTGATGTTTGTGTCATGTGTGGCGTCGAGCGGGAGGATATCTTTCACGCCATGTGTAGGTGCCCTATGGCGTGCGCCTTATGGGATGCTATGAAGGAGTCATGGCCTCTTCCGGACCTGCGGATGGTGTCCAATACCGGCGAAGAATGGCTTCTACATCTCCTGAATAACAGCACGGAATTGCAGCGCTTGGTCATTCTGATGACCTTTTGGCGAGCTTGGCACTGTCGGAACGAAGTCATACATCACAAACCGGCACCACCAATCAGAGTTCAAGGAGATTTCTGAACAGCTACATCGACTCCCTGTTATGCATCAAACAGCAACCACAAGGAGACTTGGTGAAAGGGAAGATGGTGGTTCAGAAGGTGCCACAAGTGGTGAGGCAATCAGAGGTTCAGTCTAGTGTTACACCTGAATCTACATGGGTAAAACCACCACCTGGCTGGGTGAAACTGAATGTTGATGGGTCACATATCCCTGGTGAGTGTACTGGAGGTGCGTGCATGGTCTTGAGGGACGACACGGGTGCCATCATCTTCTCGTCGTGTCGGTTTCTTCGATCATGTCACACACCAATGGAGGCGGAAATAGCAGCGTGTCTCGAGGGCACGTCCCTGGCGCTGCAGCGTACAGAGAAACCCATCATTGTGGAACTAGACTGTAAAGAAGGAGTGGTAGCTTTAACCGACAACGGAGTTAACAGGTCTTCGTTGGCCGGGTTTATCGAGGAGACGAAGAGGCTCTTGCATGGAGTACGGAGGCATGTTTTTGCCCATGTCCGACGCACGGCCAACATGGCCGCGCATTGCATGGCTCAAAGAGGACGTACTAGCCAACGTACGATGGTTTGGCTGCAAGCTGGGCCTGATAATTTATGTTCCATTTGTGAAAACGAGTGTAAAAACATTACTTAATTAATGAATGCTCGTTTCACCCGCAAAAAAAAGTAGGGAGAAGGCATCATATGAAGGACTGAGTAAAAGGACAAGGTTCTGCAGCATCTGCAAACTGCTAGGTCATAAGAGCATCTCTAACAGCCGCGCTATGCGCCGCGCACTAAAACCTACTTTGCCGCGTGCCCTTCTCCTGGTTTTACGTGGCCGGTAGCGCTGGCTCCAACAGCCGCGCTAAAATGCAGCATGCGCGCGCCGCTCCAGTAGCCGCGCTAAAATGCAGCGCGCGCTATCGCACGCACATAGAAAAAAACGTCCTCGTGCCGTTTCCAATAGATATTTTACATTCATAGATAAAAGATACATTATTTTACATAGTTCTAAAGCATAATAGATAAAAAACTACGATGCAACGACATAAAACTACAACGACATAAAGAAAACTACTAGATAGTGCAACTAGATAAAACTACAACCTACTCCCAGTGGTCATCATCATCATCACCGTCATCCTTGCTGGTCTGGTCCGAGGTATCGATCCACATGTCGTCCCAACGAGGATCATTAGCCGAAAAGATCGACTGCCCACCATTTTCAATGATCTCGCACTGCGATAACGTCAGGGCCTTCCGCCGACGCCTGTCCAACCAGTCCGCGCGGCGCTTTGCCGTCTGCTCCGCCCAGTAGGCTTGCTCGTCGGCGACGTCCTCCGGGTGGCGCCGGCGCCACTCCGCCATGACCCGCTCGTCCTCCCCGACGATGAGGAGGCGGCGCTACCGCTCAGCGTGCTCCGCACGGTCTTGTGCCATGATAAAACGAGGCGGAGGGGCGACATCCAGCGCCTGCTGGAGCGTGTAGACGTCCTGGAAGTTCATCTGCGGGCGCGGCCTGCCTAGGCGCCATGCCGCCGCGTCGTACTCGCGGGCGACCTCGTGCGCCGTCTCGAAGGTTCCGAGGCCGAGCCGGACGTCGCCGGACCGGATCTCGGAGTAGTACCAGTCGTTGGGGCGCTGGCGGACGCCGCGGTAGCCCGACGCTCCTCGGCGGTGCGGCGGCATGGTAGCGCGTCAGTGGCTGGGCGCTGAAGTGGCGAGGAAGCAACGAGGAAGCGGGGGAGGCGCGTGTGGTAGCGGAAGAGTGTGGAATAGGCGCGTGCGAGCGCCGCAATTTAAAGGCGCGCTGGAAGCGGTGCGCCAAAAAACGCGCGAGCTGCCGCCTTTTTCCGCACGCTCTAATTTCCCGCCACCGCTGGAGCACGCCGAAACGTCCCGCGCGAGCTAAAAACTCAGTTTACCGCGCGCGCTAAAAACTCAATTTACCGCGCGTGCGCCTTTTGACGCGACTGTTAGAGATGCTCTAAGAAGACTACCTGCCCTGAGGGAGCTGACATGCTAAACGGCCTCGCAAACCTGCAAGCTGTAAGAATTGTGGCATCGCTGGACACCGTCGCACTACGTGCACCATGCTGCTGGGTGCTGCTGCATCTTAAGAGTTCCGAAGTCATGTACGATAACTCTGAATTTCAAATTTGAAGGATTTTCTGGTGGGTGATTTCTGCATGGACATGACGGTTGTTCCTCCCTGAGTATAAGCTATGTATGTCAAACGATGCTGAACTATTTGGTTTCGGCACCATTGATGTCGCTGGAGACAAATATGTTTTTTTTTTAAATTGCACTTAGGCCCCGATTGGATTGAGTTTTCCACCAAAATACCTCCATAAGAAAAAGTCAGGTGAGTTGGTTCCAACTTCCAAGTGCTTGGTTCGTCGTCGTATTGGGTCTATATTATTTACGCTGGTATATTCCCTGTTACGTTCGTATGCGGCAGGTTTACCGAAAAAGGGTTTCCCCCGCTTTGTATACAAAGCAACCAACCGATACATCTCACGATAGATGCTGGGGCGGAAGCAGCATAGTCACGCCCAAAAAAAAAGAAGAGAAAATACAAGAGAAACAAATGCCAACAACGGCAGATCAACAAAACGAAGAAGCCTCGTGGCCGCTACACCCACCGAAGAACGCCCACCAAGCACCGAGCCTCCGAAGCACCGGTACCAATCAGCACCTCCAAGAAGGGACGCGACGATGACGACGCTGCTACCAAGGGTTTCCCCCGGTACGTTGTGAGGAGAGAGGAAGGGTAGCCCCGACGCCCTCCAGGAAGGTCAGGCGGTACCCACAAGCGCCACCGCATCGATGTCGGCCCAACAGGGATTTCTCCCGATCCCAACCTCCACCTTAGGCACTCCAGAGCTCGCCACCACACAGACCCTTACCCTGCGCCAACCCGGTCACGAAGCTTCCCACGCCGTCTCACCACGGCACCGTGAAGCATGGTCCGCACAAGGAAGAATAGGAGCCGGGACTAGGGCAGCAGCACCGTCGGCACGCGGGAGGGCCCCACCTCCACCATCGAAGCCGGTAGCTGACCGGACGCAATAGCAGGAACATACCAGGCCCGTGGTCGCACAGGCCCGGCCGGGATCTCCGAGGCCCGTAAAGTTCCCGCCTTCGTGCTGCAGCCGGCACGCCGTCGACGCTGCCGCCCCTGTCCAAGCCGCTCCCTTGCCTCCTCGCGCAGAGAGCCGTCAAGTGAAAGCACCACCCCCACGCGCACCGCCGGCCACCACCACCAGGTCGCCGGACCGCCATCGGCCGAACCGCACCACCGCCGCACGCCCTCGACAGAGAGGAAACCAGCGCAGCTGCTGGCAGCCCGAAGCCGAGCCCCAGCTGCCGCCCACGCCGCCCGCAGCCCGCGCCGTCTGCCGGGCGGATCGGCCACCGCGGCGAAACGCGCCCCACCGCGCAGCCGGCCATGCAACGCCACGCGCAGCCGGGGGCCGCGCGCCGCCGCGCCGCGGTGCCCCGCGCCCGCACCGCGTCCGCCCACGGAGGGGGAGCCCGCGCCGCCTCATCTCACGCGGAGGAGGAGGAAGGAGACGCCCCGCCGCCGTCAGTGTCAGTCGGGCTTAGCCCGGCCGCGCCCCCTGGCGGCGGCGAGGGAGGAGGGAGGAGGAGGGGGGGCTGACGGCGGGTGGATCTGGGCGTCCGCCCCGGCCGCCTCGCGGGTGGCGGCGCGGGGAGAAGTGTTTCGGGGGATCCCTATGCGGCAGGTTTAAGATACACGCTTCTACACATGGTTTCTTTTCCGCGCGGAAATCTTCTGTGGCCGGTATTATACACCTGTAAACTAAATCCGGCAGTATACTGTTACAGGGAAGCAGGGTCATACTATGTTTTGAAACTGTCCCTGGGCGGGTGTTCCGATTACTTATCTGCCGGCTGGGATGGTAGATGGTCGTTAGGTGAACGTCAAGCCGGAATGGCTCAGGCACACAAAAGGGCTGATCCATCCGACTGCATCCTGAACTACATTACTTACTCTATTTTCATGGAAATATGGATCCGGGAGGAGGTAGTATATAAAAGTAAGTAGATTATTATATCCACCAGCATCGCTAATAGCCAGAGTTGCATCCCGCAGGTTAGGTGATTCTTAACAAACATATTGTATATACTATATATAGTAGGTACATACATTGTGCAACTCATCAAATGTGTGATACTAATTAATACTGTATTACCTCCAATCTCTTTTGTTTTTTATGAAAAACTTCCAACCTACTCATCTTCAATCATGATAGTACGAAGAACACCAGAGAGATAATAAAAATTATAACTAGGTCCGCCGAGCACCTAGTGACGAGTACAAGGACTAGAGCGAGCCGAAGGCGAGCCACCCTCGTCGCCTCGTCCCTCGTCGGAGCCGGACAAACATTCTTGTAGTAGATAGTCGGAAAGTCATCGAGCTAAGGCTTCATTCGACCAGTGCACCAGAGCAGGAACCATCGCCGATTAAGAAAGTCGTAGAACCTATAAACACCCAAACAAAGACGAATGAAGACCGGATCCAAACAGATCCACTGAACTCCAGCAACGACTGAATCTCGTGAGACCCCACGGAGACTCGCCTCCACACACCCTCTGATGAAGCCAGATGCACCATCGGGACGGGATAGAACGTGAAAGACATTATTCCTTTTAAGGGACATCGTCGCTGCCACACATCCCCAAGACGTTAAACCTAATAGAACCGAGAACGAGATC
>NC_041393.1:31790461-31799910 GCF_002162155.2 Triticum dicoccoides
TCCGCACCTCCATGGCCCCAAATTTTAATAGGCCTAGTATATTTATTTTTCAAAAGAAAATAATGTTGTTCCGCTGGGCCGTTGGCTCGACGGGGCGAGCCAGACGCGAGGCCGGAGCTCCTAACCAGCGCTTTCAGCGCCACTTTGGCATACTGGCGCTTGAAGGGGACATTGCTGGGCCGGCACAGAAAAAACTACCGACGCTGCCAGTATGCCAAAAACTACTGGCATACGAGAGGTTAGTCGTTCGCTCGCTGCTCTTTTTTTTAGGAGTTCGCTCGCTCGCTTCTGCTGCTTCGTTTTGTCAAAATAAAACCTGGTTGGCTGGTTGACCATCTGACAGTTGTATTTTCACTTTTCAAAAACTTCATAATAGTTGAAAAATTGTAAATTTGCAAAGAGTTCATGATTTTTATGGAAAAAAATGTCCATTGACTTTGAAAATCGTTCATCAAATTTGAAATAAAGTTCATCCATTCTGAAACAAGTTCATCAAAATTGAAAAAAAGTTCATCAACTTTGAAAGTCGTTCATCGAATTTGAAAACAACTTCATCGCATTAGAAAAAAGTTCATCCATTTTGAAAAAAATTCATCAAAATTGAAAAAGTTCATATAATTTTAGAAAAAGTTCATTGACTTTAAAAACTTGAGCATCGAATTTAAAAAAAAGTTCATCGCGTTTGAAATAAATTAATCAAAATTGTAATAAAGTTCATCCATTTTGAAAAGAGTTCATGCATTTTGAAAAAAGTTCATTGAATTTAAAAAAAATCATCAATTTTTTTTTAAAAAAATCATCCCTTTTGGAAAATTTCATCGAATTTGAAAAAAAATCATCGATTTTAATAAAAAATCACAAATATGAAGAGAAAGTTAGCATTTAACAAAAAAAATAAAAAGATAAAAAAAGGGAACAAAGTTCCAAGAAAAAAGTTAAAACGAACGAAACCATTCCAAGAAAAACGGGGAAAGAGAAAAGAAAGAAAAATAAGGAAGAAAGAAGAACAGGAATACAAATCTTACAAATAATGCAATGTGGCGGTGGCTGGGGTGGTTAGCGCAGTTTGCATACAACTTGATTTTTTTGCGCTCATGGTTCGAATCACGCTCACGCTTGTAGATTTTTTGCGCGTTAAATAAACAGGGAAAGAAACAGATGGGCCGGCCCGCGTGGAAGAGCTGGTGTGCGCCAGTTCGCATGAACACCTAAAACGAAGCGCCGTCTAGAGCATCTCCAACAGTGGCTGCCAAAAACGTGGGAAAAGATTGCGCGCGCGCGGAAGAAAGCGGCCGGCCGCGATTTGGCGCGCCACTTCCGGCGCACCTATAAAATGCAGTGCCCGTCACACGCCCTCCCATTGCTCTTCACCTCACCACACGTCCTCCGCCGCTCTCTCATCGCTTCCTCTGCCACTTTCTCGCCTCGCCGTCGACACGCCATCATGCTGCTGCGTCGCCGGGGAGCTTCGAGCTGCCATGGCGTAAGCCCGCGCCCGCCCGGCGCCTTCCGCCGAGATTCGGTCCGGCGGCGTGCGCCTCGACCTCAGCACCCTCGAGACCGCCCATGAGGCCGTCCGCGCGTACGACGCGGCGGCGTGGCGCCTCCGGCGGGCCCACCTGGACATGAACTTCCCGGAGGTGCCGACGCGGGAGATGGCGCAGGAGCTGGCGCCTCCCCCGCGGCTTCTCACCGACAAGGATTGTCGCGAGAACCGGGGGCGGGAGCGCCCTCTCAGCCTCGCCGAGATGGACGAGGATGCCATGTCGCTGTGCCGCCAACGCTTTCCGCATGACGTCATCAACGAGCAGCAGTTCTTCGCGGAAAGGAGGGAGGAGAGGAGGGCGGAGTGAGCCGCCTATCACGAGGACCGGCGTACGCGGAAGGCGGCCGCTCAGTTCAACATCGAGCTAGGAGCAGCGTCGTCCTGGGACTCCGAAGATGATCGGTACCTTGACGTCTTCATTGTGACATCGGAGGAGGACATCATCGAGGTGGAGTCCGAGTCGAAGGAGGACGACGAGTAATTTTTTTATCTATCATTTTATGTATTATAGGAGGAGGCTATGAACTATCTACGCACTATCTATGTATCTTTTTTCTATCATTTAATCTATCTATGTACTATTTTATCATTTAATATGTTTATCTATTTATTTTTATCTATCCATGCCTATATCTGTATCGGGTCGTAGTAAAAAAAAATATAGCGGGTTTGCTGGAGCGGCTCGCGCGCGCTCTATTTTGCAGCGGTCGTTGGAGCCAGCGCTTCACGGTGCATAAAAACTCCCGTAAATAACGATGTAATTTTTTTTACGCGCCGCGCGTTGCTCTCGTGTGTGTTGGCGATGCTATTAGGAATTGCCCCGCGAGGCCGCTGCTCTCGAGTCTCGATCCCGCGCGCACGCGATCGCTGCTGGTTCTTTTCTCGTTCGTCGATCACAAAACACCATGATCAATATGCTGTTCGGCGGTAATCCTTATGCCGCTCCTCGATCGAAAACGGGACCGTCCGATTGATCGGCGTCATTCAGGTGTCCTCACCATCTCACGGCTTCCATGCATTATATGTATGATTTTTTTTATATATCCAATTATTATGTAAGACCTTATACTATACTTCTCCCTTCGTCTCAAATTACTTATCGCATAGATCAGGGGCGGACCCAGAATAAAAACTGACTGGGGCACTCATCAATAAGAAAAGTTACAAAGGCTTATAAACCTCACAATAAGTTATACACAAATGCTCTCTTTGATCCATATTATTTGTCAAGTGAGCGACAATCAATACGGATCTGAGGGAGTAGCAGTTTCCAATTACTCCCAAGTCATAAGATACTTCAACCAAGTTCTAAAAAAAAGATACTTCATCCTACAGAGCCATGACGAGTTTATCACTAAAGTGAACATACCTTATAAAAAAAGAGTTTATATCTCAATAGTACACAGATTGCAAAAGAGAAGATTTGTCTCTAACGTAAATGCCGCTAGCTGCAAAGAGAAAACACATATTTGGCTTAGCTGCTTAAATACTAATGGAGATGGCAAACATGTAAAATGTGCAATGTATTAGACCATTACATTTCCACACGATGATCTTTCATTTTATGGAAACGATTAAGAATCACTCCATTGGTAATTGTATCTAGCAATTCTTTTTCAACAAGGAAAATTAGGCTGTGACTCAAATAATAATCACCAATTTTGTTACGCGAAGCATTTTTCACAATCTTCATAGCCGAAAAACATTTCTCAACAGTGACAGTGGCAACGAGTGGTGGCGTTACCATCTCTTGATTTCTTTATCAAATACTTCTCCATTATCTTCCTTCTTCCATGCCAAATCATTGAAATACTAACTCTAAAGAGTTTAGATAAAGGTATGATACTATCAGCAGACTAGCAGGCGAGTACTAGTTCTGTATTAGTACGCCTGAGAGTAGAAAATCCAGCCTCAACAGAATGGCTTCCAAGATTGAATTTCATAGAAAATTTGATTAGAACAAAGCATGCTACTAGCAGGCTAGCACGCTGCACGTCTGCACACAAGTACTAGCACTGTATTCTCAAATCCTAGAAAATGACCTACGGGTAGTGTGTCACATTTTAATCCTATCAAATTTTATTTACATGGCTGATAAGACTAGCAGTTCTAGACTAGCACGAATTGCATCTTTGCATTTGATTTGACAGGAAACATAACCAGAAATCCAAAAGAGGAAAAAAAATCATTTCATGAATGGATCAGCTCAAGAAGAACAAACCTAGTTTCAGAGTTGGCCAGTTGGGGATGAGGGATGAGGATGATGAGCAGGGGAGCGACCAGCCTCCAGCCACGTATGTAGCCAGGCCGGCCGGCGGCGGCGGCGCGTGGCGGACTCTGCGGAGACAGGGAGGCAGATCGTCGCAGCAGGCAGCGGCCGAGCCGGCGGTTCGTTTGGTTTGTATAATTAATTTCCAACAAGAATCAACACAGCGGTGCCGTCTCGCCTTCCAATTTAATCGCTGGAATTATTTTCATGCAGCGAAAATCGCTCCTCCATGGCACGACTGCCTTCCTTGCGTTTATCTTTTCTGGGCTTTAGCAAGGGAGTGGGGGCACCAGGCCTGGGCCGACTGGGGGCCTTGCTCGGCTACTACTGAGCATTTTAGGGAGGATCAAAAATTGAGTGGGGTCCTGGGCCCCCACTCACCTGAACGTGGGTCCGCCCCTGGCATAGATGAATAAAATGAATATATCTATAACTAAAATACGTTTAGATGATTTGTTTCAGTTCTGGACAAACTTTGATCAATAAAGAGAGGAGAAGAACAAGACTGCATGCAATGTGATTATTTTTCAGATCCGGAGAAAGTTTGAGGACGTATATTGGATTTACAGTTAGCTCCAGCCTCCAAAATTGAGGTGAGAAGCAGGAAAAAAAGGGACGTGGAGTTTCTGTGCACGAGCACATACGAGCCCGTTATCTACTACATTGAAAATCACGTAGGGATCTGAGCCAAGATGGTTTTCGTGGGAATACGGGAGATAAAAAAATGCGTTGGCGTGTCAGATATGTACGCGGCAGGACCTGATCTGTGGGCCAGGAAAGCGGCCTCCGTCGGTTGTGCGTGCCGGCGACAGGGACGGCGGTCGCCGAGTCTTCCTGATCCGTTTCTCAGATCGTTCGCCAGAAAGTTGGTCCGTGGACCATGAAGTTTGCTTTCCACCGCAGGTTGGTATGGAGATTTATTGTGCGCACGGTGGTCTTGATGTATGATTCCCCTTCGTCTCAGGGGTGAAGGGGTGAGCGACTGCCTGCGGAGAAGAATTCGTGCACAGTGGGGCGACTTGATTTCCTGGCCATTGGAGTTTCTAATGCAGCTAGCAGGTAAACATCTTGATCTGTGTGGGTTAGGGGTGGAGTTTCAGGTTAATATTTTTTGCGATTCGTTGATTTCTCCCCGCTCTTCTGTGCGTATATGCCGGGATCCAGATTCCAATTCGTTGAGGAAGTTGACGAGAGCACAACCCAAATGGATCTGTTGTACACACACCGGGCGGCTGCGGCCGAGGTCGCAGCACCGGCGGTAAAAGTGGACGCTGAAATCTGCGCGGGGGTAAGGGCCAGGGAGATCAGACGGGAAACATCACATCAGGAATCCGAGCTTTAGACCGGCAAGATGAACCCACGGCCCCCTGGTTGTGCTAAGAGGTGCGTACCGGTACCGGAGACAAATAAGCTATTGTGTATCTCTGTTTTGTTACGAAAAGAGGCTAGAATGTCTCCAAGGAAATGGATTAGTTGGCAGTGTTCGTACGGGCTAGCCTCTGTGAAGGGAAATTGGTACTTGCTGGTGATGAAACATTCAGTCTTCGGTCGTTGTTATGAAAACGTTCCAGTATAAATCACTGCAACACCTCACTGAAGACCCAGATTTAATGAGCTAATAGGCTAGCTCCAATCCATTTGACAACTTAATTGATATGAAGGCAGCCGTGGAACACCTTGTGATAGCTCATTTTGGCGGCTCCATGTCGTAAATGCAGTCGTATTGTCTACAACAGGTTTCTATTCTTTCAATGAGCATTCTGGTTCTATGGTAGTGTACTAATGCACATACTATTATACACTGATGATCCATGCTTAGCAAAAAAAGTTTAGGTACCTGCGGAAGCCGACTCACGAAGGCCAGTTAGAACTGGACTTTTATAGCTTAAACATTCGAAGTCCCCATTCTATTTTAGCCCTCCAGTTATTTGTAGAACCTTTTCTTAGAGATTATTTAGAAATGAAACTATGCAGTTTTCAGTACATATGTCACCTTGTGGATTTATTGTCTCTCGATATATTTTAGTTCAATTATGTCGCCTATTGATATGTGAATGAAAAGTCACCGATGAATGATACAGGTCAATGTATTGTAAAATCTGAAAGTGCAATGTTCTTGTGTGCTGAATTTCTTCTATTTGTGTTGGTACTTCATCTTTGTTTGATTCTTGTACATATTAAAATATGCATCGTATCCCCTCACTTCATTTAATTTCGTCTAACAGGTGTTCTGCTATGCCTTATTAATTATGGCAATTGGAATATCTGCACTAATTCTTGGGTCATGGCCTATGCATCTGATTGGATATACTACTGCATTATCAGGTAAAATGTGTATCAGTTACACTGTTAATAAGCACATTAATACGCGTCGAAATACTCATATTATGCATCCTCTTTTTCTCGAAGGTAGAACCAAAATGGTTGGACCTGCAGTGAAGCTTCTGCTTCTTATTGCTGCCAGTGATCTTTATCTTATGGTCGATATTTGTCATCCCGGAAAGTGCTTTTGCTGGATTATTATATGGCTTTTCTATTACCAATAATGGCCACATTCGGTGCAGTTGGAGAAGCCAAGGAGAAGCCACTTGTTTATTGCTTTGTGGTACATTTTTCTCTTGGTCAAGCTCAAGCGTGCTATTTGTTTGTGTTTATGCCATTCCTGCTTTGTTAGAACATATTTTACATTTCTCATTCCATCTCAAAACTGCAGGATGGAAGTGGAACATGGAGTACTATTATTGGAATTTCTACAGTGACCAGGGTTTGGAAAAAAAAAATATTTTCCACTCCTATTTATCAGTTATGGATGACCTCGTCTTCGGACACTTCCTGGTTGAAATGGCATATGAAATATGGTTTGCTTCTTGTTTGTGTTTGGTAGCTCTTTACCATTGTGCCTCAAAATCAGATAACTTTTCTGTGTTTCCTTTCCACTTTTGTCCTTTTAACATATATGACCTTAATCACATATGCAAACTAGCACCTTTTATGTCTGACCTCAGAGCTGAAAGAACCGAGCCCTAGATGCAATGCTCCGTAAGTCCGTATTTAGGCAGTAGGCAGCACATTTCTCTTCCTTGAAGAATTATAAATTGTAAATGTTGAGGACAAATATCTATCTGATGATTGCTTCATATTCCCGCGACATTGTTAACTGCTGCTTGTGGACAATTCGCCGATGTGTTATACTGTTATTTGCCTGATGAAAACTTGAGCTTACCAGGTCTTGGTAAGAACTCAATTCATGATGTCAGTGCTAGTAGTGCATAGACATAATTCAGACACCTAGGGCGGTGTTCATTATTAGTTGTGTGCTCGGAGGGCCATGTACTAAGTTTTTATTGAATTCTGCAATGTCATGTTGCCACTGATTTCCTAAGACGTTTTTTTTGTCTGTGTGTACAACTCTGCAGTTCGCTATTGGATTTCGTAACGTATGAGTTGTGAAATATTTCCACAAATCGATTAATTTTGATCGAGTAGCTAACTGTTGCAGCGGCCTAGCTGGCCACCTTGGGACGTACTTAAACAAACTTGCATCTATTTCGAGTAGCAACAGTGATAAGAAAAGGTGTCAAAAATTAGCTGCCCCTGCATTTATACCTGGGTACATATGCACGTTTGTGGTTGAGAGGAGATGGCTCTCGTGGGCAGTGGAGTGAACGGCTCTGTGGTGACAGGCCTGAGAATCAACTCGGCCCTGGACCGTTGAACAAGCGAGTATTGTGGCAGCTCTTGTGTTAACACCCATGGTGAGTGTGCCAACGATGCAGATCGAGTATTTGTTAATCATGGAGGAGGGGTTGAACTGGAGGATAGCCGAGCATCAGTGTTTTCTTCGGGATCATACAAGTTATGGTTCAGGCGATTATCTTGTGAAATCCCATGTTTGGCCTGTTGTGTTCTGTTCATATGGTTATGGTAAACTGGTTTTTTTGTGTTCTGAAGGGACGGCTGACAGAAGCAGAGATTACTGAGACGGGAGGACTGGTAGGTGCGTTGATGGGATGCAATAAATTGGCCGCTGTAGACGGCTGCTGTTGGTGCAGAATCTATAAGGCCAAGGCCCATATCGTTGCTGCGATTCTGAGCCGGCCATTGTGCCCGAGCTCAGAACAGCACATTCGGAAAAAAGGGGCGTTGCGAGAATCGAACTCGCGACCTCTCGCACCCAAAGCGAGAATCATACCACTAGACCAAACGCCCTCAGTTGTTATTTAATTACAATATAACCTACTAATTCTTTAACAACAGTTCCTGGTTAGAAATGTCATGTGGGGAGCAGATTGGGTTTCCTCACCCAGTAAGAGAGGGTTAAACAAAATTGGAATTAGCGTGTCGGTGCTGAACATAACTCATATATATAAGATAAGTTTTTTTTGCGGATGATATATAAGATAAGTTTTGACGATCTAAATCTAGTATATTTCTTCCCGCAAAAGAAAAATCTGGTATATTTCGTCAAGTGAGTATGCAAAAGCTAGAGTCCGACCATCGCTAGCGTTGCAGTGAATACAATACTAGTGCTGGCATACCATTTACTTAGGCCAGCTGAATGATAAATGCGGTGTTTTCAGTGTAAACAATCAAGACAGTCGTGTCATTCACTCATGCCCATGAACAACCGTTAATACGACAATTTGACAAAATGGGATCGGATGAATTGTTATTTGACGAAAAAGGGTTTCCCCCCGCTTTGTATTCCAAAGCAACCATCCGAAACAACCAAGGATAGGTGCTGGGGCGGAAGCAGCACAGACACACCCAAAAGAAACGAAAGAGAAACAATAAGAGAAAAGAATGCCGACAACGGCGGTTCGACGGAAACGGAGAAGCTTCACGACCACTGCGCCCACCGAAGAACTCCGACCAAGCTCGAAGGCTCCGAAGCACCGGTACCAATCAGCACCTCCAAGAAGGACCGCGACGAGGACGACGCTGCTGCCAAGGGTTTCCCCCGGTACACGACGAGGCGAGAGGAAGGGTCGCCCCCGACGCCCTCCAGGAAGGTCCGGCGGCACCCACTGGCGTCGCCGCGTCGGTGTCGGACAGGCCGACAGGGGTTTCCCCCGATCCCAACCTTCACCTCGGGTGCTCCGGAGCCTGCCACCAAACCGGCCACCATCTTGCGTCACCATGGTCAAGAAGCCTCCACGCCGTCTCACCACGGCACCACGAGGTGAGGCCTGCACGACGAGGAATAGGAGCCGGGACTAGGGGCCGCAGCACCGTCGGCACGCGGGAGGGCACAACCTCCGCCGTCAACGACGGTAGCCGACCGGACACACAAGCAGGAGCCTACCAGGCCCACGTGCCCACAGGCCCGGCCGGGAACTCCATTCCCGGACAGCTCCCGCCATCGCGCTGCATCTGGCACGCCATCGGCATCGCCGCCCCCCGTCCGAGCCGCTCCTCCGCCTCACCACACAGATGACGACGAAGCCACGCCAGGGACCGGCCCGCTAGGACCCAGATGAGGCCGGGAAGGCCCAGATCTGGGGCGGGGACGCGCCGCCGGCCACCGCACGCCACCACGCCGCCCTGCTGCCAAGGGCAGCACCACCACCGCGCCTACCGCCGGCGACCGCGCCGGGTCGCCGGGTCGCCGCCAAGCCGAAGGACACCGCCGCC
>NC_041393.1:31800233-31807451 GCF_002162155.2 Triticum dicoccoides
GGAGGAGGGGCGGGGGGAGGAAGGGCCGGATCCGGGCCGCGCGCCGGCGAGGGAGGCCGGATCCCGCCGGCGACGAGCGGGGAAGGGCGGCGGCGGCTAGGGTTGCGGGACGGGAGCACCGATTCTCTACCGAGAAGATCTGTTCTTGACTTCAAGATTTTTAATGCCCGATGAATTGTTATTTCATCCACCGTAGAATGTGAGACTTCCATGTATCTCAATATTTTTAGTTTGATTTTGATTAACAATTAGACGAATAAAATAGTACTGTGAATTATGCAGTACAATGTGGTTTCACTTAATAAAAATTGGAATCCAGCGGTATTAATTTTGCTCTACCTAACTCGCGTCTTATTAATGAGCACTTCTTGATCAAGCTTATAAATATTGAAATATGTAGAGGTCTTACATTCTACAATGAGAAAAGCACCATTGTACATAGCTTGAGACAGAGACACCTCCAAGCTCCTACCTTTATGAGTTAAACTTTTTAAAAAATCAATAGAGTTTGTTTGATTTGTTATTATTTAGTCCATAGGAATTTAATTTTGATGATGCAACCAATTTATTAATAAACCATCACCGTGCCCTGTCTCTAGATTTATTCTTCGATTTTAGAACAGCTATGTACAATCAAATTGTGCACTCCGTTAACTTCAAAACAAAAAAAAATTGTGCACTCCATTGATATTTCTCGGTGCAATCAAAATTTTCTTGTTATAAAGTGTGAGTGTGTGAACTATCGAGACGAGCCATGCACTCATTGATGGCCTAGTCCAGCAAGCATACGTGTTCCACCAGGCTGTGGTTGGAATGCATGCATGCACCTCTACGTGAGATAAGTGCAGCATGTATGTACGTTGTTAAGTGTGTGAATGATCGAGACGGGGCAGGCATTCGTGACAGTGAACCAGAACAACCATCAAGATGACGACCTAGAGGGATGGAGTCGTGGAGGATACACCGATCTGCACGTCCATTCACGGGCACTTCCCAGTACCACACCATCGTAAGTTCGTAACCTATAGGCTATAGCTATACTATAACTTTGAGTGAGAACGTCGCGGACACGGTGGCCAGTAGTTCCTGCTACCTCACCACTGGTTTTTCCAGAAGGATCTGTGCCATTTAGTTCAGTATATGTACAACTGATTTCAGAAACTGTAGTGAATTTTGCTAGTGGACTTGTGAGCCATCGGTATGCAGTCTTGTTCATCCCTTGATTGGATTTCAAGTCCTACTTGCATAGGGTGTTGAATGCTAACCGAAACTAATTAAGCGTCTAAGACAAAGTCACCCAAGGTGGGCACTAGCACTCCAAGCTTTCTATATATACAACACCTCTACCCTCTTATTCTCTCACAAAACACAGGGAGACGCAACTTCCCACCATTCTACTAGCTCACTGAGCTCTCGTTTCCCCTTCTTGCAAACAATTATGACCATGGCTATTCCATTTGCCGCCTTTGTTTGTCTACTCATAGTGCTACCACAAATCCAGGCCACTTCTATCCCCTACAATGGGACTGTACATCTTCAGGGGTGTCAGATCACTTGTATGACCGAGGTTAACTTGCACTTGTTCTTGCACCAATTCGTTGATGGACCAAACACGCCAAATCGCAATGAAGAAACCTTGGCCGCAACGACTTTTCCTTTTGGGTTTGGGACGAGATAGTTCATGACTGGACTCTTACCGAGACAACAAATTCCAAGGATACCGTTGTTGCACGTGCACAAGGCGTGCATGTCCAGGCTGGTTTGACCAAGGATAATAGATGGTACATGACTCATAACATAAAGTTTGAACAAGGAAGGTAATATGTTCTCTATTTCACTATTTTTGAATATCTCAGTATGTGTTTCGTGAGTTCTTTCGCCCGCGACATTGAAGTTATGTGCTTGCCTCTACTATATTTGTAGCTAAGGATTTTACACAACTTACTGGTGTACATACACATATTAATAGTTGTGCATTCACTACTAGGGAAAAGGCTAGCAGCAGCGCGGGTTTTAGGTGTATCAGTAGTGCGGGGAGAGGCGCTACTAATAAGGCGTTACAGCTAACACATAGCAGTAGCGCGTGCTCACCGGCGCTACCGCTACACAAGTGTAGCAGCAGCGCGGTTTGTGGGAGCTCGCTACTGCTAGTAGCTCTAGCGCGCTTTGACTGGACGCGCTACTGCTATCGCGGCGCTGCTGCTAACATTTATACACTCGCTACTGCTAATTTAAGTAGTTTTTTTTCCGGCATATTTATTTTGTATTTGAACAGGCTTTATAGAAGAATCTTTAGCACATAGAAATATCATCATGATACAGATACAAATGCCTGCGAGACCACAAATGTAATCATAGCATATACATACAAATAGTCTCATCATAATCATCATCCAACACAAAGTGATATCTTGTCATCATCTCGAAAATAGCGATACATGCAAGTCTCGAATACTTGCAACTACAACAACGTCATCCATCTAAACAAAGGTATACGCAAGAAGTGCTATCACTATGATTGAGAGCGGAACTATGCAGTACATGAGGTGGCGGTTACGAGTCCTCTCTCGCGCTAGCGTGAACCTCAAGTAACTAGCTTATCCTTCTTGTCTGCTTTTGAAGCCTTTATGGCTGGCGCCCGCGAACCCATTCACTTGCGCCTGACACTCATGCCACTCGTTGTACACCCCCGGAACCTTCCCTTTGTACACGACATAGCAATTCCATCTCGCCATCAAGAAACTAGGTACCTGTTAGAGATGCATGTTCATGAAGAGGATGTACAATCATATATATGCAACAAAATATACTAGAGCAACACCAAAAAAGAAAGGGTTAGCAACTAGATGCAACATACAGTACGCAAATTAATTAACTAGAGGTACGCAGGTCATCGTACGCAAACTAACAAAGTAGCGTTACGCAAGTTCAGCAGGGACTGTGGACATCACAAAGTTTCATCGCTACAAAAAGTATACAAGTTCAACCGACACATATCATCATCATCGGCATCATAAATCACTAGAAGTTCCATCCTTCCATATCATCGAGGATGAACCCTAGCTTCTTGAACGGCGTGAGGTCTAGACGTTGCATGCCTATGCGAGTTCGGACGTCAGCTCGCGATATAGGGCCGTGGTGGAACATCCCCTTCTCATCGACGACTTCTTTCATGATGATCGTCACAATGTCGCTTTGGATGCGAAAGAAGTCATCTCTAAGTTTATAATCCGCTTCTCCATGAGATTCTAGCCACTTGTGGATATGATCATCATTTCTGCTTCTCATGCGAAGCTTTTGGTGATCCGTGTTGAACTGAATCATGAGATGGACGATGTAGAATCCATCCTTCTTGCTTGGTTTTGGGACATGGATGCAGGAGAAGTTAGTTTTATGCGCGAAACCCATCTTTTTGTTCCTTTGTTTCCTGATCTGCACGTGGCCACCTCTAAAGCTGAAGCCTTGGAGAGCATCATCTAGAATATTCATTATGTGGGTGTAGTCTTTTTTCTCGTAGTCTCTGGAAGGGTCAAAATACACGACGTGGCAGACTTGCGGGTAAAGAACGATAAGGACGGCGCGCCCGTTGCTGCGGGGAAAAGACACCTCAAATTATTCCCCATATGAGAGAGAAGGAATGATTGAAATGTACGAAAGGGTTGTCCGGAACTGACTTACTTTGGATAATAAGGCACGAGGACAATTTCCCGGTCCTTATTTTGTACCATGAAGTTTTGGAGGTACTCCCTAGCAGTTTCACACTCAAAGTCGCCAAGACTCAAGAAAGACTCGTGCATGTAGTATGGATCTGCCACACAGATTTGCGAGGCTTCTTCACTCTTCATGACGGAGCTCATATGTAGCGCAAAAAGGCGGACGATAGTAAAATTGAGCCGCCTTGTTAGAAACATCTCAAAGATATGGTCAAACCGGAGGAAGAACACCTCCGCGGGCCGTGTGTCGACGTAGCACTTCCCCTCAGGCACACGAGCCGCGTATGTCAGATATCCTAGATCCTTTGAGGCTAGTAGGCTTTTCTCAGTCGATAGCACATGGTCGTGCAGTCTCCTGAGATCCCCTGATAGTGCCTACAGCGGTTTCGGTGGTAGCATCGGCTCGCCCGTGAGATGGAACATGACCGCACCTTTCACGGGTACACGCTCTTCAGAATGCATTGTCTGGCTGCTATGTGCTCTGGCTTGTTTGGAGGCAGTTACCTTCCCCGATCTCTTCCTCTCCTTTTTCTTGGGCACACCTTCCAGACCCTTCCTTAACCCCTGCCCCAGTGTTCCCGGGCTAAGTACTGTACGACCCTCGCGCCCGGCTAGTTGAGCCTGTGTTGAGGCGGCATCTTCAGGCGTGTCCTGTGAGGATTTCATGAAGAGAGACTTTTGCAATCCCTGCTACGACCCTGCCCGGGCATATCATCCATATCCTCATTAGCAAGCTCATAGCCCGATTCGCCATATGGTTGACTCATCATATCTATGTCACAGTCATATGCGTTTGTATTGATGAAATCCATAGGGTCGACCTCCGTCTCATCATCCATTCTCTGTTCTACAGGAGAAATTACATCAGCCAGTACTATTGCACCCCCTTCATCATGTCGTCCGCCGCTCTCACCCGGCACTACAGGAGCTGGTAATTGCGTAGGCGGGGTGGTGGTCTCCGCACATGCTTGTTGATGTGTGGTAGTTATTGGTGTGCTCTCGGCCGGCTCCAGACGAATAAGATTCTTCGGCCATAGTAGCACCCAATTCTTGCAGCTTCCAATCCGCGACGGGGTCTCGTCGTCCGCTCCCACATGCTGTACTGGAGGAGGCAAATCCTCGTGCCCCGATTTCACACTGGTCAAGCTAACCCTGAAGTGCCCAGCGGGGATCGGCTGGTTGTGAAACGTGCGTTGCAAGGGGTCCATTATCATCCCCTTTCCCACGTCCACCTTCTGGCCTTTGATCAAGTAGAGTATGGTGCATGGGGTTTCTTTCGCCTGCAAACACATATGTCTGTGGCGTAAAACAATCGAAAGGCAACAAAAATGGAATATTATATATATATATATATATATATATATGTGTGTGTGTGTGTGTGTGTGTGTGTGTGTGTGTGTGTGTTGGTGCGACATGTAATTACCATGACGGCGTCGAGCTCAGCCAAAGACGAAGGCCCACCTAGCGCGTCTGAGACTGAGGACGGGCTGCTATGAGCAGGAGCGGCTGCGAGAGGAGGCCCGGTTGCGTGAGCAAGTGATGGTGCGATGGTGTTGTTGTTCATGGAGTTGCTCCCGACGAAACTGGGCAACGGGAAATCATGTACCGTCTTGTCTGGATTTTTCTTCGTCCAGTTGATGATAACTGGAACCAAGTTAGTAGAAAAATCATTTCTGCAGGCAGTTACAGCTGCATTGACTGCCTGCTGTAGTAACTCATATTTGTCCTCGGCTGCTTTTTTCGCGTCCTCAGCTGATTTTTTCTCGACCGCAAGCTTCACCTTCCCGTCGATGTCCGCCTGACTAAACTTCTTTTTCTACTTCTTGGCCTCCGGGCCCTCGTTGTAAAACACCTTCCACGTGGCGCCGTCTCCAGCGCCGTGCACACGACCATATTGCGGCCGCTGGTCCAAAGGGAGTCCCGTAAGTTCGTTCAAGGCCCGGTTGAGAGGGGTGTCCCACTTGGGCCTCATCGAAGAAGTAGGGCTTTCGGTTGCAAGCTGGTGTTGCTTCTCTAGTAGTCTAATCAATTTCCTCGTGATCTTGTCCGTGTAAAAAACCTTTTTCTCCTTGTCCCACTTGTAGCGGGCCCTGATGAAGTCACACTCCAAGGGGTTGGTGAACTTCGCGAAGGGGTCTAGGAGACCCGCGGCTTCACGTTCCGCGTCCTCCTTATCTCATATGGGCCTTTTACCGAGGTAGCCATGGCTTCCGAGGCGATGCTTCCCCGTGTTCCTTTGCTGAAGGCTCTTGAATTTCGCAGCCTTAGCCTTGGCTGCCTCGATAGCGCAAGTGTCCTTGAAATTTTCGAACTCCTCTTCCGTAAGTGTCGATTTTCCTCCAGAATCTTGGACAGGGGTTCATCAGCCTCAATAGCTCGTTTCACCCTCCCTTTCCAGGAGGCCAAATCATTGTTGAACATGCCCATGGCGTGATTGTTAATCTTTTTCATCTTTGGATCATCCCACGGTTGTTCTATGTTATCATCCCGGTCGGGGAACTTGAATCTCTTGTGCAACTTCGTTAGGAGCAACCGCGTCAAATGTTCTTTACTCCTTAAGTCATCGTCGTTGATGCTCGCGCATTCCCGTAGGATGCATCCTACTTGGTTCCCATAGCACTTGCGAGGTTCTTCCGGCTCTAACGGCTCAAACTTGCCAGGTGCCATCTTTGTGATCACAAGTCGTCCAATCCCTAGTTTGTTAGGTTTTCGTATCCTCTGCTTCTTATGCTTCCTCTTTTCGGTAGCGGCATCGAGGCCGGTACCTTCCCCGCTGGTACCTTTCCCACCGATCTCGGTGCCGCCATCGGTGCCGGCGCCGTCGGTGTCGATGTCGGCGTCAGTACCATCATCGAGGCTGACCTGCAAACCTTGCTTAGCAGTCAAATAGTCGAGGTACTCTTGTTCACCCTCATAATCCATCTCGTCTGCATCTTGGTCAGAAGGCCCAGTTTCTTTGTTGTTCGACATGTTTCCTATGATTAAGTGTCCTCATTTATTTCTAAAAGTATGAATAAATGAGAAATGGCATAAAAAAATCTATGTGCCAGCACTCGATATGCCAACTATGTAGCACAAATCATGTCTTTATTCACGGGAAATTTCGGCATGACCTTTGCTAAAAAATGGACATATCGAGCGCCTGAAATTCACCGGAACGGAAATGAATCAACATTCTGGCGTAACATAGGCCACTCGGATCATTTTCCAAACATGACATGTCCAAAACATGACATATGCACATATCACATGTCCAGTTCAAATTTGCATATAAATTCAGCTAATTTTGAAACCTAGCTAAATTCATAACTAAATAGATAACCTAATTAACATACTGCCCTAACTAAACCTAAGTAAATTAACCGAAGAACCCTAGCAGAGAAAGGGGGGGTTTACAGAGGGTGCAGGGGCGAGGAGGCAGGCCCGACGACGGCCGGGAGGGGAGAGGAGGGAGGCGAGGGCCGACGGGTCGGGGGCGAGCGCGCCAGGGTCGGGGGCGAGCGCC
>NC_041393.1:31807828-31825165 GCF_002162155.2 Triticum dicoccoides
CCGGGTCGGGGGCGAGCACCGGGGTCGGGGACGAGCGCTGGGGTCGGGGGCGAGCGCCGGCGCCGGAGTCGGGGGCGAGTGCCGGGGCCGGGTCGGGCGCGGGGTGCGACGGGGGAAGAGAGAGTGGGAATTTGGGGGGGAAAGGCGGGATGAAGCAGGGCGAGTGAGAATTTTGGGTTAAGTGGACGTAGTAGTAGCGCATTTGGACAAAACGCGCTGCTACTACCTTCAGTAGGTGTAGCGCTTTATACAAAATGCGCTACTACTAACTTCAGTAGCTGTAGCGGTTTAGACAAAATGCGCTGCTACTACCTTCGCTACTACCAGTTTTCCTTTTTCTTTTCCTTTATTTTATCCCACTTTTATTTCCCGAGGGTAGTGAACGAAGGGAGGGCGATATATATTGCATCATTTGACGGTTAAATATGTATGCAAAATAGGAACATATATATTACATCATTGGACATATATATATATATATATATTACATCATTTGACCGATAACATATGGTTCCTCAGTGCTGACGTTTTCGTTTTTGAGTCAGCTTCTTTCCCTTCTTGTTCGTCGAAGAATAATTGAGCCCCTCATTGTGACTTTGCCTTTTCCATGGAGTACAATTTTTCTTAGGTAATGTAGTATTGATTCTTCTTTTGACGTATACTTCATCATCATCGTCATCTTCCCTCATTGGGTTGCCGTACTGATCATAGTCTTCCTCGTTGGTGACTCCATCCATTCCAATGATGTTCCTTTTGCCTCTCCTCACGACAACACGGCTGGATTGCGTGGGTCAATTATGAAGAAGCATTGTGTCACGTGCTTAGCGTGTACCCATGGCTCGTTTTTTGCGATAGCGTTCACGGTAGCGCTCTTGGCGTCGGGTATAGTCATGGTAGTGAAAATCTGGCTTTCTCTTTCGACATTCTTAGCCCATCTGACACGGAACATCATCGTATTGTACATTCCAGAGTAGTCAAGCTCCCAGATCTCCTCGACCCTTCCATAAAATTGTTCAGTTGCGCCGTTGTCGCTGCTGGTCATGCATTCCATCGTCACCCCTGAGTTCTGATCATCACTATCCATATCTTTGGCCTCCGTGTAGAACGTGTATCCGTTGATATCATATGCCTGATAGGTTACGAGGTTGGGCGAGGGGCCATGTGCTAAGGCGTATATGAGCAATCCGTCCTTAGAGCCCTCCTCCGGGGAATTAGCAATAATATGCTCTTTGAACCAATGCAGGAAAGTGGAGTTGTTCTCTCTAGTAACTTCGGCGTCCGTCCTGCATACCCCCCGGTCATGATACTTCTTTGCGATAATTTCTTTGTGTAGTGCCACGAAAGGATCTACCTCGTCTAGGTGTTGTAGCACTACCAAGTTTGCTCTGTCAAAGTCGCTGCATCGATCTGAGTATGCCACGTGCACTTCCCTGCGACCGTTGCAGTGACCATCTCCTTCGAGCCTCCCATCGTGCTTGTTAACGGGCAAACCAACACTAACACCAGGCGGCTGGTCTGCGCCATATAGAAAATTCTCACAGAAAGAGATGCACTCTTGTGCCAAATAGCCCTGGACGATGCTTCCATCCGGACGGGACATGTTACGAACGAATCCTTTGATGATCCCATTCATCCTCTCAAATGGCATCATGTTGTGCAGGAATGACGGCCCCAGGTCTATTATGTTATCCATAATATGGACACACAGATGCACCATCATGTCAAAGAACGCGGGTGGGAAGTACATCTCAAGCTCATTCAGTATTACAATGATCTCTTCCTATAGCCTTTGGAGCTGCTTCACACTGATCGACTTTCAAGAGATGACGTCGAAAAAGTTGCAGAGACCAATAAGCGTGTCACGGACGTGCTTGTACATTATCCCTCTAAGGGCAACAGGTAGTATCTGCGTCATCATCACATGACAGTCATGAGACTTCATCCCGCTGAACCTTTTCTTGTCCGTGTCTAGATATCTGCTTATCTTGCCACAGTAACCGGAACTAACTTTGACTCCGGTAAGGCACTTAAAGAAGGCATTGATCTCAGCCTAACTTAAGGTCAAGCAAGAAGGGGGGCAATAATCCTATTTCTTTATTTTCTTGCCCTTCTTCTCCCATGCCTCTGTCTCCGTCTCTGCCTCGTCTGACATTTTACAGGGCGGCATGTGCAGATCTTCCCTGATTTTCAAATCTTGCAAGTCTTTTATTGCCTTTGGCCCATCCTTGGTCTTATCCGGCATGTTAATCAGTGTTGCGAGCAAGCTCTCAAGGACATTCTTACAGATATACATTTGATCAAGGCAATGAGGTGTATCGAGTTTGTGCCAGTACTCCAAGTCCCAGAACACAGACCTCGTCTTCCATACCTTCAGCAGCGGCTCCGGCGCCTTTCTCATCGTCTTTCCCGGCGCGAGGCACTCCTTCCAGTTTTTCAACAGCTCATCGATTTCGGCACCGCTCCGCTTATGTGGAGATCCTCGATGCTCAGCGTGACCATTGAATAGATCTCCACGATTTCTCCACGGGTCGTCCTGTTCAAGCCATCTTTGATGCCCCATGTACACGATTTTCCTAGACCCGCCATCTTTCCTTGACGTTAGCTGCTGAGACGTCGTGTCATCCATGCACCACGTGCATCCGCAATATCCATGGCACACCTGGCCTGCCACATATCCGTAACCAAGATAGTCCTGCACTATCGTGATCAGCGCGGCTCTCATGTTGAAATACTCGCCTTTGCTGGCGTCCCATGTCTTGGCCGGTGTTTTCCATAACATGTCTAACTCCTTTTGAAGTAGCCCCAGATACAAATTAATATTATTTTCTGGTTGTTTCGGCCCTTGAATAAGCATGCTCATGTGAATGTACTTCGATTTCATGCACAACCAGGGGGGGTTGTACATCCATACAAACACGGGCCATGTGCTATGGTTGGTGTTCTGGTTGCCAAACAGATTCATGCCATCGGTACACGCGCCGAGCACGATGTTCCTTGCATCACATTCAAAATACCAATAGAAGTTGTTCAACGCTCTCCACTGGCTTCCATCCTTCACGTGTCTCAGCTTCGGATCATCTCCATCGTCGGGCTTCTTCCTCTCCGCGTGCCAGCGCATTAGCTTTGCTTCCTTGGGATCTACAAAATACCTCTGGAGACGGGGAGTGATCAGTAAGTACCATACAACTTTCTGGGGACATTTCTTCCCGGCCTTCTTGTATCGAGAAGCATTGCACACCGGACAACTTGTTTTTTCCGCGTGCTCCTTCCGATAAAGTATGCAATCGTTGATGCATGCATGGTATCTAACGTGTGGCAGATCAAGAGGGCACACAATCTTCTTGGCCTCATCAACACTAGTAGGACATAGATTACCCGCGGGAAGAACATCCTTTAGGTACTTGAGATGCTCATCGAGGCTAGTGTCGGTCCATTTGTTTTTAGCCTTCGTCTTCAGGAGTTGGAGCGTGAAACTCAAGCGGGTCACCTCAGGATTGCAACCATCATACAATGGAGTGTTCGAGTCTACCACCAGTTGCTCCAGCTTAGCCTCCTCTCTAGAAGCAGCTCTCTCAGTACTCGTCTCCTTGCGAAGCAATGCTTGAACATGAGGGCCCCGCACGATTGAACTTAGTACCGACGAACTCTGCTGCGTGGAGTCCATGTCGTTCTCTCCGCCACCATGTCCGGCCCCTTCTCCTCCGCCATGTCCGGCCCCTTCTCCGCCGCCATGTCCGACCTCTTCCCCGCTGCCATTATCGATCATCTCTTCGTCTTGCCCCGTGTCATCATTGCCTGCCCCGTCGGCATCCTCAACATCGTCATCCTCATCTTCAGTTATCCATCGAGTATAGCCATCCATAAAACTAGTCATGAGAAGGTGCGCTTCGACACGACCATCGTCATAGGGGTCGAGCCAAACTATTCCTTTGCATTTTCGACACGGACATAAAACCTCTGTCAGGTTATTTTCTTTCATGTCCTGCACCGCCGACCGCAACCACCTGTCCACCATCGTTCCACTGACCATCATGAACGTCTGCACGGTAATAATAAAACAAATTGATTATAAAAATGCGTGCATGCATCAAAGTCATACAAAAATTCGGCATGACCTTCCCTAAAAATAGGACATATATGGATCTAGAGTTTGCCCGGAATTCGCCGAAACGGAAATAAATCAAAATTTTGGCAAAACATAGGCAACTCAAAAGCACAATTTGGCATCAACTCATGCCACACACACAATTTCCACAAATATATCACACACACATAAACATATTTTCATTTTGCAAAAGCATGAAATTTTCATCACCTCTATCTCGAGATCGAGCACGGTGATGAGATGATGATGTAGGGAGACCAAAAGTGCCCAAAGCTCTTCTTGACAAAGATAGATCTAGTTAGGGGGCAAATAGGTCACTTAACTAAATGCTACATCTACCTAGCTACCTAATTTGGGAGGAGACAAATTCAACTAGTGGAGGGGGAAGGAAAAAGAGAAAGGAGATGCATTAATGGAGATGGTGTAGTTAGGTAGGAGTAATGAAGAGAGAAAAAGGTAGGTAGAAGAGGGAGAGTAATGGGGGAGAAGTGTTGAGGAAGAAGAAGAGTGAGAGTGGGAGGATGTGGGAGGTAGGGGAAAGGGAAGAGAGGAGGGGGAGGGGAGGGGACGGGTGGGGAAAGGTGGTGGGTTGGTGCGGATTAGCAGTAGCACGGGATGTAAAACACGCTGCTGATACGAAAGTAGCAGCAGCGCGTTTATGTCAGAAGCGCTACTGCTAACCGGGACAAAAAGTGTGTCACATTTGAAAATTAGTAGCAGCGACCTCAGAAAAAGCGCGCTACTACTAAATCCATAGCAGTAGCGCGGCTCGCGGGACCGCGCTGCTACTAAATGGAGTTTGGGGGGCACTGTCGGTCGATATTTGTAGCAGCGCGGGTAACACAAAGCGCGCTACTGCTAAACGCTTGTCAGTAGCGAGTTTTACACACCCGCGCTACTGCTAATTAGCAGCAGCGCTCCTTTTTGAGCCGCGCTGCTGCTAAGATTCTGTGTATAGGCTTTTCCCTAGTAGTGATTTGTTAAAAGCTACATACACTTCTAACCCTATGGCGGAACTTGCTACCTTGGACATGAAATAGGTTTGCAGGGTCCACCCTTCAGGTGATTGGCATAACGGCGGGTTTGGAAAATGGTCAGTGGTCCATTGTCGGTGGGACTGGTCAATTCATTATGGCACAGGGTATAATAAGTTTCACAAGGCATCCTGCCTCTACTTGGGAAGACGGTATTAAAGAACTTAATATCCGTGTACGCTACACGATTCCACCACCTGTAAGTATAATTCCCAAAAGTTTGTATCCAAATTGTAATGTTGTACTTTTTGAAGGGAAAACAATATGACATTAGAGAGCCCAACTAAATATGCAATACATTAAGAAATTTGTGCACATGCAGTGCAAATGCATTAAATCACGTTCTAGTTTCAGCAACAGTAGATAATACCCCTCACTTTGTTGTTGGTATGTTCTGCAATATATTTCACTGAGATTTAATATGGGGAGAATGGATATATGGGGTAAATAATATTAGAACTAAAACAGTAAAATACATATGATTAATTGTGTTTGATTATTGTATATTTGAAAATAATTTTAAATATATATGTTTAGGTGTGTTTTATGCTATTCATGATTGTATACTGAGGTGGACCTTTTCCATTGCATGATCCTGATGTGACATACTTGCATGTTGAGAGAAATAGGTTAGTGGATGCTACCTATTTAAATATAGAAGATTAGTCATGTTTAACTAAACAAATGCATTGATTTTTTACTCATCTAATTTAGAGGGTTGCATATCAAGTAAAAAAGGCTTTATGTATGCACACAAGACATGACACAAGCCATGTTTTCACTTATTTTTCTGCAGGCCTGAGGTGCAACTCGTTTGTTGAAAAATAAAGCCGGCACGAGAAATTTGATGGAAACAATGTTTGCACAGATTCTTGTCGCGTGATGGATCGTTATTGTGGTCCACCTGTGTCATGAGAGTATGCATTAGCATACCCTCTTTCTATCTTTCATTCAAAATATGATGTAAGTTTATAGCATGGTGGATATCCAGTCCTTAATCCATGTCAACCCATCTGTTTGTTGGTGTCTATGTAATGTCTTGGATATGGTTTCCAAAATAATGAAGCTTGTTTGTTTGAGAAACTGTTATCCCCAAAGAACTGTATTGTGTGTATAATCATGCCACAAGAGGACTATTCGATAAGCCATTGAAAACAATTTGTAGTGAACTTTATTGCCGTTACAATCGTTTGACCTGGCAGCAGTGGCGGATCTAGGATTTGACAATGTGGGGGCAACCATGAACAATATTTCAATGGCTAGAAAAAATATACACTACACTACACCAAAATTAATATGATGGACAAACATTACACTAGTAAAATAGATTTCTAGATTGTTTGAGTGGGGCATGGCCCCCATGGCCCCACCCCTAGATCTGCCACTGCCTGGCAGCACATAATGTACTGGTTTAGAATCATGACACAATTTGCTTTCTTGTGTTTAGATGGCCTAATTAACCCCAATTTATCTATTGTTCGTCTTAGTTTTTTATGCTTATTGTCCACTGTTGGTGAGTATGCATATTTTGTTATTTTTCAATAAATTGATTTCGTTATGCACGTTATGTTGTCCGTTTTTTACCCTTATTAAGACGATAACCAACCAAAGATACAAGAGCGTTGTGCACCGGGTTGTTGTCAATGCTGATGATGGTGCCCGCTTGTCAGTGGCAAGAGTACTATGATCCATTTAAATCTCAGAAGATATGCACTGCCCTGAGCTTGTGAGCAAGGATCATGCCACAAAAAGAATAGTGTCGAGAAGCGTATAATAATTTTGAAAAATGAGAAAACTTGTGCCAAATCTAGGACTTTGTTCCACCACAAGCTCGGTTCGCACGTGCACTGCAAAACTTGTAAATAAATACAACATGCCAGCAAACCTGATTAATAAAGAGGAGAAAAACAAGAGTTGCATATAATGTGATGGATCTAGTGCGAGCTAATAGAATTCCAAGCCTACTTTCGAACAGTCATCCGACTGGCAAAGAATTCACTGAAGGAATTTTAGAGAGAAAAAAGGGGGCGTTGCGAGAATCGAACTCGCGACCTCTCGCACCCAAAGCGAGAATCATACCACTAGACCAAACGCCCTTGGTGGAATTAATAAACAGTACGACTATTAATTGAATAGTTTTCCTGATTATGCCTAAACCGATGCAACCTTCAGTAAAGAAAACAGAAATGTCATGGGGAGCAGATTGGCGGAAAAATGTGAAGTTGGACCGCTTCGGCACTGCCGTTGCAGCGGTGGATGCATGTCAAGGTGGGTACGCTCGACGCTTGAAACCGGCTCTCGCTGATCTCGCACTCTGGAAGCCCAAGGTGGACCAGAAATATGTGCGCCTTGCAAGCCGAGTTGGGAGATCTACGCGTGCAAGTCGTCCATCTAAAGGTGCCACGTAGGATAAATAATAAGGTGAAGGAAAGATAACTCATAATAAAAGGCTTGTCTTCTCTTATTTAAGAAAATACAAGAGATAATCTTTTAACACAATTTGTCTCACCATGTTTTTAGGAATAACTAGTTGATGAATATAAGAGATGATTCATTGTAGATATTTTTTCTGTCATCTCTAAATTACATGCAAGATTTAAAATAAAACTATGTTATCAACCATTGTACGTGCCCTAACATCCATAATTGCCCAACCTTCGCCATCGCCTCCGGGCATCGCTCGCACCTAAGATCGCTGTGGACCGCCCAAACACCTTCCACCAAAGACGAGGTGGAGGCATTGCGGGCTTATAGGTGTGGTCGCGGTCTCTGCGACATTTGCGGCAAGAAGTGGTTAGGAGCTCACACTTAAACACTTGGCCAACAACGAGTAAGCATAGTGTGGCTGGCATATGCCCAGATACTTCTCAATGTGCTCTGGTATCTTCCAATCACCTTGAAACACCTGGCCAACAACGTGCTATCCGTCATTTGGTGCACCGGTGTTATGTCAAAGGCAAGCCCAAGACTGCACCTACTCCTTCTCATGTTCAGTCTCCGTTAACTGAATTTGCATCTTCCTTTGAGGAGCCGAAAGGACTACCACCATAGAGGAATTTCCATCCCAAAATTAGACCCAGTTCTTTTCGTACAGATTCTGCAGAATCAAGATTCTGAAAAATTCTCCTAGAATCTGCTTCTGGCAAAATCTCCTGTCGAGTTTTTTTCTGAGATTGTAGTTTGAGATTGTGGATTGAGTTGTGTGTTGGAATCTCTGTACTACCCTTAGACAAAAAATGTTTGATGAATTATTAACACTTTGTTGTTTCGAACAGTATCTTGTCGAGCACGAGAACAAAAGTGATGAGGACATCAATACCATTGTTACACCCACAGCCCCTACTACTATACATAATGGACCAATTACTAGAGCTCGTGCACGCAAATTAAATTACCAGGCACTTTCGTTTCTTGGTAATGATTTTAATGTTCATGAGAATATGATGCTACCTAAATTGGATACATTTGTTTTGCTTACAAATGAAGGGCCTAGCTTGGAGAAGGATGAACATTGGAGCAAGAACAAGCATGGAGATGACGGCAGAAACAAGAATGGAGTTTCAAGTGATGATTTCAGGACTTTGAACCCACCGTAATGAGTGCATGAAGTCTTGGACGTAATATACAAGATGCCACTTCACAAATTTCGTCTAGAGGCTATTATAGGTGCTGTGTCACCTTATTATTAGGCCAGACCCATGTAATTTCGAAATACATAAGTATATGCTGATTTTAGAGTCTGTATGTGTGGGGAAACAAGAGATAGGGTTGGTTTCGGACCCCTCCCCCAAGGGCCACGAAATTACCCCCCCCCCTTCCTCCATATATACAACCCTTAGGGCGTCGTTTAGACTTTGGGTTTTCTTTAAATTGAAAGTTCGCCATAGCTGCAACTTCGCGTACTTCGTTTGTGTTCAACGACCAGACAAAGATGTCATAGAACCCCACCTTGATCAATAAAGCTTTCATCTTATATTTACAGTATCCAGATTGCAATCTTAGTTTCTTACTTGTTCTTCGTTTGCTTGCAGGAAATAGACCTTCGTGGTCAGGTTGATCGTGCTCCGGCGTGGTCAATAACCTCTCGGAGTTGGTTTAGCGATTGCTAAGCCGCGACGTCCTCGCATGTACATAGTCGGACCGTCAAAGTCTACTCCTCCGAAATGATAATCACCATCTCATCAAAAGACGGGACACCTTTGCCTCTATCAAGTGGTATTAGATTCCCAGGTTGCTCGGTGAGATATTACAGTTTTTCGTAGTTTAGATCGAATCTGTTCTTCATACCTACAATCCACGAAAAAGCCAATTTTTTTTTAGGGTTACTTCATCATATCCAAACCAATCTGAGTCATTGCATAATCTTTTCTGTATTTGCTTTGTTGAATTTGTGGTTCCATCGTCGTGTTAAGTTACTGGTCTTAGCGTCTAGTTCTTTAGAGTTTCGAGTTCTGTTCACAAGTTGTCACACCGCCGCCGCATCCTCATCATCGCCCCTACCATATACCATCACCGCTTATCTATTTCTTTGAGTCCATATACCACCACCATTCCGAGTCTATATACCACCACCAATCCGATTCCATATACCACCACCGATATGAGTCCATATACCACCACCAATCCGAGACCACATATACCACCGTCTTATACCATCACCAGTCCGAGTACCACCAGATTCATCTCCGCCACCAGTCCTAGTCCGAGTCCAGTATTTGTTCATTTATTTTCGAGTTCCAGATCACGCGATACTACGAGTCATGAACAAGTAGGATTCCCCAACTTTCGTGCCACCCACAGAAGAAAAATAGTTCCAGTTTCAACAAAAAACTAAGTTTGGAAAATTCTGGCTAGGCAGTTTTTAGACCATTTGTAGACTTCTTTAAAAAAAATGTTGAGTAGCAAAAAAAAGGAGAAAAACGTGAAAAAAGGAAAAAAAATCAGAGTGTGCTCCTTCCTTGTTTACGTGCAGCGCCGTGTTTTTGTTAGCGTTCTAGGCTCGCGTCTCTAGCACGGTCTAGCCTAGGACTAGCACAGTACCGTCGTTGAGCGTTTATTCAATTTTGCATCTTTGAATTGATTATTGCTGACCCTTTTTGCTACCATATTATAAGCCTTTCCAGCTCCACATACATCTACATCATGCATTTCACATACATCTACGTCGCGCGTTTGACTCTTCCAGGTAATCGCTCTATCCAAGCTTTGAGAGTATTGACTACAACGTTTGCTGATCACCACCTGCTGCAGGGTAAGAACTCATGAGAATTTGAGATTCGCTTGGCGGATTTCTGACACACCACCACCACCACCACTTCCTAGTAGTCTGTAGGATCATATTCGTGTGTGTTTCTATTGCTGCTAACCATGGCAGGATCACAAGCCGATGAGACTGATTGGGAGAACATGTCGAACAAACATCTATAAGATAAATTTCAGCAAATGATGAGTGGACAGGTGCAAGATGTGCTAAACAAATTTGAAGAGGCCATGGAGAAGATAGATGGAATTGAGAATACGCTTGAAACAAAGCTTGATAACAAGTTTAATGAATAGCTCGCACATCTTCCACAACCACTGCCGGCTGTACCTATCACACCTCTACAACAACAACAACGTCGCCTTCCAAATCAAGTGGGACGAGCACTACGCGTTCCCCTTGAGCCTGGTCAAAATTCTGGTGCCGCTGCACCTACTATTGATGCTTCTTTGGCTCCTGCTACTGCTGCTGCTTGTGCCGATGAGGATGACGATTATGCGGGCGATTACGAGGATGAGGTTGATCAAAATCAGAACTACGTGCAACCACCAGCACCAGGTCGTCCAGATGCATATAATCGCAATGGCAGGGCTGCACTACCAGCTCAGGTACGAGATCATGACCATCTTCCTAAAATGAAATTGAATATTCCACCATTTGAGAGTAGATATGTTGTTGATATATATCTTACTTGGGAGTTAGAAACTGAACAACGTTTTACATGTTTACAATACCCCAAGGAGAGACGTGTTGCTGCCGCTCTTTGTGCTTTCACTAGTTTTGCTTGTGTGTGGTGGTCTGAACATCGTAGATTATATTCGAATAATATTCGAACTACTTGGACTGCTTTGAAAACTGCTATGCATACTCACTGGGTTCCACCATAATATCAACGTGAATTACTTCAAAAATTGCAGCGTTTAACACAACGAATTTTTTTTGTAGAAGAATATTATCAGGAATTACAAACTGGAATGATTAGATACAGTATTGTTGAGGATAATGAAGCTATGCTTGCACGTTTTATGGGTGGATTAAATAAAGAGATTCAGACCATTCTAGAGTATAAGGAGTATAATAATATCACTCATTTATCCATCTTGCTTGCAAAGCTAAACGTGAAGTGCAGGATCGACAGACATTTGCGTGAACTAACTTTTCTACAGGTCGACCTTCATCATGGACACCGCGTGCATCCTCTACTCCCACACGTCCTACTGCAGCACCACTAACTTTAGCCGCCAATTCCAACCGAGATACAAGAAAATAGGCACCATCACCATCATTTGCTAGGAGTACACCTTCTGGTTCCGCACAGAGCTCTTCTTCATCCATGGCATCAACAGGGCAAACACATGATATTATTTGTCATCATTGCAAGGGTGGAGGTCATTATGTGGGAGAATTCCCATCTAAGCATATGATGATTGCTACTAAGGATGGTGGGTAGGAGTCCGCTAGTGACTATGATGAGGAGACTTTGGCTCTTATTACAAGTGAAGAACACGGTGGATATGATTCTGATCATGAGACGCAATACATGGCTCCTGAAGACGCTGACAGGTATGAATGTTTAGTTGCTCAACGTGTTTTGAGTGTGCAGGTCACACAAGCTGAGAAAAATCAGAGGCACAATTTGTTCCATACAAAGGGAGTTGTGAAGGAACATTCTGTTTGCGTCATCATAGATGGAGGGAGCTACAACAACTTGGCTAGCATGGAGATGGTGGAGAAGCTATCTCTCACCACAAGACCACATACACGTCCTTACTACATCCAATGGTTCAACAACAGTGGCAAGGTTAAGGTAACATGTACTATTCGTGTGCATTTTAGTATCTCTACATATGTTGATTATGTTGATTGTGATGTGGTACCAATGCAAGCATGTTCCTTATTACTTGGTAGACCATGGCAATTTGATAAAAAATTTGTACACCATGGTAGAAACAATCACTCTTGTTCATAAGGATAAAAATATTACTTTGCTTCCTATGACTCCTGATTCCATTTTGAAAGATCATATTAATAGAGCTAATAAAGCAAAACATGAGAAAAATAAGAGTGAAAATCAAATTGTGGCAAAAGAATTTGAGCAACAAATGAAGCCTAATAATAAACCATCTAGTGTTGCTTATGAAATTAAATTGAAAAGTGCATGTTTATTTTCCACCAAATCTGATATTGATGATCTAGATTTTAGCAAATTTGTTTGCTATGCTTTTGTGTGCAAAGAAGCATTATTTTCTTTCGAGGATGTACCTTCCTCATTGCCTCCTGCTGTCACTAACATTTTGTAGGAGTTTGCTGACGTCTTTCCACAAGACGTGCCATCGGGATTACCACCCATTCGAGGGATTGAGCATCAGATTGACTTAATTCCCGGTGCTTCGCTGCCAAACCATGCACCATACCGTACCAATCCAGAGGAGATGGAGGATATTATGCGTCAAGTACAGGAGCTGCTCGACAAAGGTTATATACGCGAATATCTTAGTCCTTGTGTTGTTCCTATTATACTAGTGCCAAAAAAGGATGATACGTCACGTATGTGTGTTGATTGTAGAGGCATTAATAATATTACTATTCATTATCGTCATCCTATTCCTAGACTAGATGACATGCTTGATGAATTGAGTGGCTCTACAATATTCTCCAAAGTTGATTTGCGTAGTGGATACCATCAAATTCGTATGAAATTGGGAGATGAATGGAAAACGACATTTAAATCTAAGTTTGGATTATATGAGTGGTTAGTCATGCCTTTTGGGTTAACTAATGCACCTAGTATTTTCATGAGATTAATGAACAAAGTTTTACGTGTTTTCATTGGACGATTTATGGTAGTCTATTTTGATGATATACCGATTTATAGCAGATCTTTGGAGGAACATTTGGAACAATTGCATGCTGTTTTTATTGCTCTATGTGATGCACGTTTGTTTGGTAACCTTGGGAAGTGCACCTTTTGCACCGACCGAGTATCTTTTCTTGGCTATGTTGTTACTCCACAGGGAATTGAAGTTGATAAAGCCAAGATTGAAGCTATTGAGAGTTGGCCACAGCCTAAAACGGTCACACAAGTGAGGAGTTTTCTTGGCCTCGCTGGATTCTATAGGCGTTTTGTGAGAGATTTCAGTACCATTGCTGCACCTCTCAATGAGCTTACAAAGAAGGATGTGCCTTTTTGTTTGGGGTACCTGATAACCCACAAGTATAGGGGATCAATTGTAGCCTCTTTCGATAAGTAAGAGTGTCAAACCCAATGAGGAGCTAAAGGTAGAACAAATATTCCCTCAAGTTCTATCGACCACCAATACAACTCTACACACGTTTGACGTTTGCTTTACGTAGAACAAATATGAAACTAGAAGGACTTTGTAGGTGTGATATGATAGGTTTGCAAGATAATAAAGAACATGTAAATAAAAAGTAGGGGATGTTTAGATAAAGAAGCAATAAAGTAAATGTAGTGAGTATGGAAAAGTGGTGGTAGGATTTGTGAAATTGTCCCTAAGCAATTGACAACTTTACTAGACCGATAGCAAGTTTTATGTGGGAGAGGCATAAGCTAACATACTTTCTCTTATTGGATCATATGCACTTATGATTGAAACTCTAGCAAGCATCCGCAACTACTAAAGATCATTAAGGTAAAACCCAACCATAGCATTAAAGCATGTGACGCCCCCGATTCAATCGTACACTAAACATGCACGCAAATGTGTACGATCAAGATCAGGGACTCACGGGAAGATATCACAACACAACTCTACAACATAAATAAGTCATACAAGCATCATAATACAAGCCAGGGGCCTCGAGGGCTCGAATACAAGTGCTCGATCATAGACGAGTCAGCGAAAGCAACAATATCTGAGTACAGACATAAGTTAAACAAGTTTGCCTTAAGAAGGCTAGCACAAGCTGGGATACAGATCGAAAGAGGCGCAGGCCTCCTGCCTGGGATCCTCCTAACTACTCCTGGTCATCGTCAGCGGGCTGCACGTAGTAGTAGGCACCTCCAGGTAGTAGGAGTCGTCGTCGAAGGTGGCGTCTGGCTCCTGGGCTCCAGCATTTGGGTGTGGCAACCAGGTAGAAAGGAAAGGGGGGAAAAGGGGGAGAAGCAACCGTGAGTACTCATCCAAAGTACTTGCAAGCAAGGAGCTACACTACATATGCATGGGTATATGTGTAAAGGGCCATATCAGTGGACTGAACTGCAGAATGCCAGAATAAGAGGGGGATAACTAATCATGTCGAAGACTACGCTTCTGGCAGCCTCCGTCTTGCAGCATGTAGAAGAGAGTAGATTGAAGTCCTCCAAGTAGCATCTCCAAGTAGCATCGCATAGCATAATCCTACCCGGCGATCCTCCCCTCGTCGCCCTGTGGAAAAGCGATCACCGGGATGTCTGTGGAACTTGGAAGGGTGTGTTTTATTAAGTATCCGGTTCTAGTTGTCATAAGGTCAAGGTACAACTCCAAGTCATCCTGTTACCGAAGATCACGGCTATTCGGATAGATTAACTTCCCTGCAGGGGTGCACCAACTTACCCAGCACGCTTGATCCCATTTGGCCGGACACACTTTCCTGGGTCATGCCCGGCCGCGGAAGATCAACACGTCGCAGCCCCACCTAGGCTCAACAGAGAGGCCAGCACGCCGGTCTAAACCTAAGCGCACAGGGGTCTGGGCCCATCGCCCATAGCACACCTGCACGTTGCGTACGCGGCCGAAAACAGAACTAGCCCCCTTAATACAAGAGCAGGCTTACGTCCCAATCCGGCGCGCGCCACTCAGTCGCTGGCATCACGAAGTGCTTCGGCTGATACCACGACGTCGGGATACCCATAACTACTCCCGCGTAGATGGTTAGTGCGTATAGGCTCGTAGCCAACTCAGATCAAATACCAAGATCTCGTTAAGCGTGTTAAGTATCCACGAACGCCGAACAGGGCCAGGCCCACCTCTCTCCTAGGCGGTCTCAACCTGCCCTGTCGCTCCGCCACAAAGATCCACAAAGAGGGCCGTCGGGACAAAGGTCCTTTCAGCCCCCAATCCGTGAATCACTCGCGGGTACTCTTCGAGCTGACCCGACTTTAGTCACCATCTGTATAGTATGTATGTATGTATGTATATACCCGTGATCACCTCCCGAGTGATCACGGCCCAATAGTATAGCAAGGCAGACCGACAAGAATGTAGGGCCAATAATGATAAACTAGCATCCTATACTAAGTATTTAGGATTGCGGGTAAGGTATCAATGACTGTAGCAACAATGTCAGGCTATGCATCAGAATAGGATTAACGGAAAGCAGTAACATGCTACACTACTCTAATGCAAGCAATATAGAGGAGAATAGGCGATATCTGGTGATCAAGGGGGGGGGGCTTACCTGGTTGCTCTGGCAAGAGAGATGGGTCGTCGTCGATGTAGTCGTACTCGGTGGCATCAGCGCCGGTCTCGGGGTCTACCGGGGAAGAAGAGGGGGGAAGAAACAGTAAATACAGAGCCAACAAAGTATCACAAACAGAACGAGGCAATACGCGGTGCTAGGTGTGCCCGAACGCGGTAGTAGGTGATACCGACGAAGGGGGAAAGCATCCGAGAAAGTATTCCCAGTGTTTCGCTGTTTCGGACAGATGAACCGGAGGGGGAAAGTTGCGTGTTTGACATATTAGAGGTGTGTGGTGGACGAACGGGCTGCGTATCCGGGTTCGTCTCGTCGTTCTGAGCAACTTTCATGTAGAAAGTATTTTCATCCGAGTTACGGATTAAAAGATATGATTTTCTAAAGATTTAAATCATTTTCTGATTTTTATTTAATTCATTTAAATCAACATTATCCAAAACAGTGTTTGCTGATGTCAGCATGACGTCAGCAGTCAACAAAGGTGTTGACTGGTCAACTGACGTGTGGGTCCCGCATGTCATTGACTGTTAACTATCCTAACAGATTAATTAACTAAACTAGGTGATTAGGTTAATCTAATCAGGATCAAATAAGTTAATTAATTATTTAATTAATTAACTATTTAATTATTAATTATTTATTTACTTCTTTTATTAAATCTTTTTTTTAATCTTTTTTTTATTTGCGTCCTGAGGGGTGGGGCCCCCTAGTCCGTGACCTAGAGGGCCATCGCAGGGCGGTTGCTAGCGGGCGCTGGGGCGCTAGCCCGTCTGGGTTACAGGCTTTGCCTGTGCGGGCGCGGCGCCGGTGGGGCGCCGGCGGCAAAGTGCCCGGCCGGAGGCGCCAACCGGACCGGCGAGCGGGAGGCGTAGTGGCCGCAAGGGGGGGCACTGCAGCAGTGGCCGCTCGGGGCATAGAGGGAGCAGGGAGGCATCAGAGCGGTGACAGTGGGCGCGAGGTGAGCGCGGCCACGACGTTGGCGGCCTGGGAGGCACGGGGGAAAACGGGGTCAGGCCGGTGCGGCGGCTACCAGAGAAATCCCCGGTGGCGGCGAGCGGGGAGGGGGAACAAGGCGTGCGCGAATCAGGCGCGGTCGGGGTTGGCATCCGCGGGGAGGAACGGGGCGGCGCGGGCGAGACAGGGCCGCGGTGATGCGGTGGCTGGCCGGGACGGGGACGCAGGCGTAGAGAGGCGTCGGGGGTGACCGCGGGCACGGTTAGTGCGGCGACCACGGGCGTAGGGAGCAGAGGGGAGTGGAGAGGGGCGAGGCCTCACAGGGGTTCGTAGGGTCCATGGCAACGGGGCGCGAGGAGGAGGTGGAGACGACGCGTCGGAGGAGGCAGACCGGTGGGGTGGAGGAAGCAGGCCGGTGAGGTAGTCCGACGTGGTCGTCCGGCGGCTCGGGCTCCAGGCGGCGTCAGCGAGGCAACGAGGCGATGGGGTCGGGGCAGCGATGAGGCGCGGCCGCGGCTTCAGGTGGGTGTCGCGCGAGGAGAGGAGGGCGAGGAGGCAACGACGAC
>NC_041393.1:31825198-31826079 GCF_002162155.2 Triticum dicoccoides
CCCCGATCTCGATCTAGATCGGGGAAGTGAGGGGAGAGTGGGGGGGAGTGGGGATCGGGTGAGGGTTTCGGTGGGTGAGGAGATAAGGAGGAGTGGGGGAGTTGCCGGCTGGGCCTGGTGGGTTGGCCCAGTGGGGGGTTGTGGCCTGCTGGGCCGAAGCCCGGGGGGGGGGGTTTGCTTTCTCCTTTTTTAGCTTTGTTTTTTGTTTTCTTTTCTTTATCTATTTTCTTTTAATTTCTGTTTTATAAAATATAAATACAACTCCTAATTTAATGTTATAATTTATTCTACTGCCCCAAAAGTTTGACACCTAATTAAAATAGTTTGCATTATTATTATTTTAAAAGGCATTTAATTAATTGTTATAGCTGCTATTTTAATTAGTTTAGAGCCTTTAAACATTTTATAAAATTTGTGGTTTCTGCACTAGTATTACCCATGATTTATTTGACACATTTTGGACATTTTAGTTTTAATGTTTGAAAACTTTTGTTGTTCGCCTAAATCTCAAATTTGAATTTGAATCGTTTTCGAACTAACGCGAGATTAGCGACAGTAACGGAGGTGATGTGGTGTCATTAGCAGAGGTTACTGTAGCTTGATTATCCGGGCGTCACAATTCTCCTCCACTACAAGAAATCTCGTCCCGAGATTTAGGAGTAGGAGTAAGGGGGGAGGGATCTAGTTACGAAATGCTAACGGATCTTCTCAGTCTTGGTTGCTCTTCTCGAAGAGGTTGATTCATTACATTAATGTCTTCATTCTGCTGTTTCAGGTCATCATGATGAAGTTGTCGTCTTTTCTTCAGGAACTCCATCGTACTTACGAATAGGTAAGGGGCAGCTTTACAACAATTGAATGTTATAAGGGAGAATCATCGG
>NC_041393.1:31826230-31833507 GCF_002162155.2 Triticum dicoccoides
GGGGGGGGGTATCCCAAGAATGATCATGAGAGTATCTCTCGAGTTGAACAAATAAAACACATCGAGAGCAAAGTTGGAAGGTATAATAAGAAGTTTCAAGCAGCCAGGCAATCGTTCTATGCCTAGTCAGAAGGTGAAGGGGTTTCAAGCAACGGAATAATTATTGCGTCCGATGCCAGAATTGATGATCTCATCAGAAGGTGGCCCATGAATTACATACGAGTCCAAGCGGGAGGAATAACTTTGGGAACGAGGGGTGTACAGGAGAGTCAGGTTTCGATCCTGTGAAACTGTGGGTTATGGGCCAACCATGTGGTTAAAAGTAGGAAGTTCGGTGACATCTTGCACGATCATGTAAGCAAGGCATGTCAGAGGAGAGTCTGAGGGTCATGTCGGCAACAACATAGGTACCAAGGGCGAGGGACTAAGAGAACCATTTTCCTGCTCGTTGAAACGAGGCGTAACAACATAGGTTCCCGTCCATCGGTGGTTACCGGAATGTCATCAACAATAGTAACAAGGTCTTACTGACAGAGTTGTACATCGAGGTGCTTGCACAAGCAGTGGATTATTACTGCTTATATCATATAGATCATAGAAAAGGTTTAAACAAATCAATGGAAGGAAAATATGATCTTCAGATTAAACAAAACAATGGAAAGGAAAATATGTTTAAACACATATTTCAAGGGTATATCCTTCCCAAGGACAAGCAGAGCAAGACATCCATGACAGGATATAAAGTAGAAAACCATTTAGGTAAGGGGGGAGGAATCTCATGATATTACCCATACAACGGTGTTAGGATAATGATAAATAAAATCTAGCATCGTGCTTCAAATGTTCCTGTTGCAAATCGGAGTACCATTGACAAGCTTCGAGATAGCATTGACATGGTCTTCAGGTGAAGATCAGACTTTGGAAACACGAAGGATCCATCAGGAATAACTTGTAGAATAAGTCTTACAATTTCCTCATGGATGAATGGATAACCTTGCTGAAAAGGAATCTATAATGGTAGGTCCTCCAGCCGGGGGGGGGGGGTGCTAGGCATGACATCATATTACCGGGTCATCAAAGGATCAACATCATAACTCTTGGAAAGTTGTCCCAACCATCATATCTAACTCCCCCGATTCAGATCCGATTGGTGTCAGGATACCTCAGACTTAGGATACCTAAGAAGAAAAGGTGCAACGCAAATTGACGAGATGACATTGTAAGATTCTCGGGGAAATGAACTATGGGGTGATTTCCGTTAATAAGAGTCCATCATTAACCCAAGGAGAAGGACAAGGAGGTGTCTGGTGAACTCAACGGCAATTCACCGAGATTCCCAAAAGACGGATTTCCACAATTATGTGGATAAGGAGATGACATTTGTTAGATCAAACGATATAAGTATGCTCGAGGAAAACATACACAATTAAACATTGGTTGAAAGGTGTGCCCGAAATATTGGTTGGGTTGCACGACCAATGTCAGAATGGTGATTCAATAATCAATAGTCTAAGAATGAACGGCCGACCACTAACTTCAAAGCAATAGGGTTGCTAGACGTGCATAATCCAAACAACACCGTTCACTTGTTGGTACCCCGGTTGGAATCAACACGAGGACCAAGAAAGAATGGTGATGGTGAGAAGTATCACTATACCAAGAATTCTTAAGAGGTGGAACAAATCTCAGAACATTCTTGACATAAAGGATGGTAATACTCCAAGGTAAAGAAGAACAATTGCTGGATAGCAAGGAACTCAAGGTATAACATCAAGCATGAACAAGCTTGTGTTGGTGGGAAGGCAATAAAGTGGTCGATGATAATACAATTCATCGAGGGCAAGGATGGTATTTCTCATCATGAATTCAATTGATATCCTGGATGAGCTCAGAATGTTGACGATCACGACACCTTTGTCGCGAGAGTTCATGAAGATGTAATCGATCGGCGACGTCAACAAGTCAAAGTAATGATGAAGTGAAAGGTTATCGGAACCAAGGGTACGACACAAACTCGAAACCAAGCTTGTTGTTCAAGGCGAAATGATATGACAATGAGGATCGACGTAAGGTTAGTTCATCGTCGAAAATTGTGCTCCGTAAAGAAGGACCGGGTAGCACAGTTAAAATCATCACGACAATGATATAGCCAAACAGGCTAGGAATGATGTGATCGGGTACAAACTCGTACTTATAGAAGCTTACCGAAGAGTTGTTGAACCGCAGTGCGGACTCGGTTCAGTTATCGGTGTCTTTGAGTGTTCAATAACTCAGAGCCCGTGAAAAATTGGAATCAGTGGGAAGGTAGCACTTGATGAAGAACTCATAAGAAGTTATGCAGTTCCATGATAATCTCGAGATACCAGGGGGGTAATACTCAACACCAGATCAAAGTAAAGGTTGGACTGGGGTATTAATCCGCAGAAGACAAATGTTTAAACTTGCCCGAGAAATGGGAACAAAGAAGAACACTATGGTCGAAACCATAACTACAAGGGGTCCAATTTAATAACACTGAAAGAATTACTCGAATGAGTAAATATTTGGCAAGAAGCTACCCTGATAAGTTCCACATCAGGTCCATGGGCATGAACTCAGAGTTCAAGGTCGACTCCCACTTCTCCAATGCATACCCTTTCATTCACTTCTCGCTTTTGATGAAGTTATAGCGTTGAAATTTTATCTGGCAAAATTCAAGAAGAGTATGACTCGTGAAAACTTTCGAGTTCATACATATTAAGGAAGGCATAGGTTCAACCCATCGGGGCATCTTAGAATCATATACCAGAACCTTTAGAAGTAATTAACTCAAGCTCGAAGGCAGAGCATGGTTGAGGAAGCAGACGATACAATTTACCAAAGGCATTATGTATCGGAGAAAAGGCTCACAAGGTTATTGAATATGAAGGGCGTTGTCAGATAAAATCCAACAAAGGATCTGGTGGTCCACAAGGTACCTGATGTGAGCATAGGTACTCAACCAGAGGAGGAAAGAATGCAAGGAGATCAGTTTATAGAAACAAATGACTAACTCAATTGTCAAATGCAAAGGAATTATGATCTCCAAATCAAGGGATCAGAAGCAATGCTCTGATTAGGGATGGATAAGTTGAATAGCCCTAGGGTACAATCAACGACAATTGGATTGGTCGAGAACCAATTCCAGTTAAAAGAATGGAAGCTCAGCCGGAAAGGTAATTTATAAGGATCAATGATGATTGCGTGTATTCGCAACATATTGAGTCAACAGACTCAAAATGATAATGACAAGGAATGTTAATAAGGTTTCTATACTTATGGGATTAATCATAATGAAAGCAAACAAGAAATTCCGGAGCAATAGGTTGCTGTGGATTTTCGGAAGATCGAATGGTATTTTGAAGACTTTTGTGAAATACATGAATCAACTGGGGATGAGTGGATACTCGATAATTGCGAGAAATTATTTGAAGGGGTATTCATGTGGCAAAGAACTGCTAGGCAGTAGGCACAAAGTATTCTGGGAACAATAGAGAAAACTTCGGGTATCTTGTAATAACAAGAACAATGGGGAATGATCGTAAGAATGGCAAGTGTAAGTAGTTATCCATAAGGATTTATCGGTGGTCGGGAATAGCAAAAGTGATGGGCACAAAGTCTCGAGAGAATATCAAAGAGTATCTCCAAAATCTTCTGGTGCAGTCGGTGACCATCTGGACTGAAGGGGCTCTCCGGGAGAAAGTATTTTCGAGAACCTAAAGTTAGTTTTTAGTAAAAATCGTTTAACCCGAATAGAAGAGGGTTCAGAATCCCAAAGTAAAGGTCGAGGAATAAAATATCCTAATACCTCCCGATGGCGACGTGGGCCCATGGGCCACACAGCCATGTTAGTAAAAGTTTTTCAACGACTAGACTCGACTTCGGCCAAGGAGTTGGAAAGGGGGATTCCTACAGGTAGTCGGCTCTGATACCAACTTGTGACGCCCCCGATTCAATCGTACACTAATCATGCATGCAAATGTGTACGATCAAGATCAGCGACTCACGGGAAGATATCACAACACAACTCTACAACATAAATAAGTCATACAAGCATCATAATACAAGCCAGGGGCCTCGAGGGCTCGAATACAAGTGCTCGATCATAGACGAGTCAGCAGAAGCAACAATATCTGAGTACAGACATAATTTAAACAAGTTTGCCTTAAGAAGGCTAGCACAAACTGGGATACAGATCGAAAGAGGCGCAGGCCTCCTGCCTGGGATCCTCCTAACTACTCCTAGTCATCGTCAGCGGGCTGCACGTAGTAGTAGGCACCTCCAGGTAGTAGGAGTCGTCGTCGAAGGTGGCGTCTGGCTCCTGGGCTCAAGCATCTGGGTGTGGCAACCAGGTAGAAAGGAAAGGGGGGAAAAGGGGGAGAAGCAATCGTGAGTACTCATCCAAAGTACTTGCAAGCAAGGAGCTACACTACATATGCATGGGTATATGTGTAAAGGGCCATATCAGTGGACTGAACTGCAGAATGCCAGAATAAGAGGGGGATAACTAATCATGTCGAAGACTACGCTTCTGGCAGCCTCCGTCTTGCAGCATGTAGAAGAGAGTAGATTGAAGTCCTCCAAGTAGCATCTCCAAGTAGCATCGCATAGCATAATCCTACCCGGCGATCCTCCCCTCGTCGCCCTGTGGAAAAGCGATCACCGGGATGTCTGTGGAACTTGGAAGGGTGTGTTTTATTAAGTATCCGGTTCTAGTTGTCATAAGGTCAAGGTACAACTCCAAGTCGTCCTGTTACCGAAGATCACGACTATTCGAATATATTAACTTCCCTGCAGGGGTGCACCAACTTACCCAGCACGCTTGATCCCATTTGGCCGGACACACTTTCCTGGGTCATGCCCGGCCGCGGAAGATCAACACGTCGCAGCCCCACCCAGGCTCAACAGAGAGGCCAGCACGCCGGTCTAAACCTAAGCGCACAGGGGTCTGGGCCCATCGCCCATAGCACACCTGCACGTTGCGTACGCGGCCGAAAACAGAACTAGCCCCCTTAATACAAGAGCAGGCTTACGTTCCAATCCGGCGCGCGCCACTCAGTCGCTGGCGTCACGAAGTGCTTCGGCTGATACCACGACGTCGGGATACCCATAACTACTCCCACATAGATGGTTAGTGCGTATAGGCTCGTAGCCAACTCAGATCAAATACCAAGATCTCGTTAAGCGTGTTAAGTATCCGCGAACGCCGAACAGGGCCAGGCCCACCTCTCTCCTAGGTGGTCTCAACCTGCCCTGTCGCTCCGCCACAAAGATCCACACAGAGGGCCGTCGGGAGAAAGGTCCTTTCAGCCCCCAATCCGTGAATCACTCGCGGGTACTCTTCGAGCTGACCTGACTTTAGTCACCATCTGTATAGTATGTATGTATGTATGTATATACCCGTGATCACCTCCCGAGTGATCACGGCCCAATAGTATAGCAAGGCAGACCGACAAGAATGTAGGGCCAATAATGATAAACTAGCATCCTATACTAAGTATTTAGGATTGCGGGTAAGGTATCAATGACTGTAGCAACAATGTCAGGCTATGCATCAGAATAGGATTAACGGAAAGCAATAACATGCTACACTACTCTAATGCAAGCAGTATAGAGGAGAATAGGCGATATCTGGTGATCAAGGGGGGGGGGGCTTGCCTGGTTGCTCTGGCAAGAGAGATGGGTCGTCGTCGATGTAGTCGTACTCGGTGGCATCAGCGCCGGTCTCGGGGTCTACCGGGGAAGAAGAGGGGGGAAGAAACAGTAAATACAGAGCCAACAAAGTATCACAAACAGAACGAGGCAATACGCGGTGCTAGGTGTGCCCAAACGCGGTAGTAGGTGATACCGACGAAGGGGGAAAGCATCCGGGAAAGTATTCCCAGTGTTTCGCGTTTTCGGACAGATGAACCGGAGGGGGAAAGTTGCGTGTTTGATATGTTAGAGGTGTGTGGTGGACGAACGGGCTGCGTATCCGGGTTCGTCTCGTCATTCTGAGCAACTTTCATGTAGAAAGTATTTTCATCCGAGTTACAGATTAAAAGATATGATTTTCTAAAGATTTAAATCATTTTCTAATTTTTATTTAATTCATTTAAATCAACATTATCCAAAACAGTGTTTGCTGACATCAGCATGACGTCAGCAGTCAACAGAGGTGTTGACTGGTCAACTGACGTGTGGGTCCCGCATGTCATTGACTGTTAACTATCCTAACAGATTAATTAACTAAACCAGGTGATTAGGTTAATCTAATCAGGATCAAATAAGTTAATTAATTATTTAATTAAGTAACTATTTAATTATTAATTATTTATTTACTTCTTTTATTAAATCTTTTTTTAATCTTTTTTTTATTTGCGTCCTGAGGGGTGGGGCCCCCTAGTCCGTGACCTAGAGGGCCATCGCAGGGCGGTTGCTAGCGGGCGCTGGGGCGCTAGCCCGTCTGGGTTACAGGATTTGCCTGTGCGGGCGCGGCGCCGGTGGGGCGCCGGCGGCCAAGCGCTCGGCCGGAGGCGCCGTCCGGACCGGCGAGCGGGAGGCGCAGTGGCCGCAAGGGGGGGCACTGCGGCAGTGGCCGCTCGGGGCATAGAGGGAGCAGGGCGGCATCGAAGCGGTGACAGTGGGCGCGAGGTGAGCGCGGCCACGACGTTGGCGGCCTGGGAGGCACGGGGGGAAACGGGGTCAGGCCTGTGCGGCGGCTACCGGAGAAAGCCCCGGCGGCGGCGAGCGGGGAGGGGGAACAAGGCGTGCGCGAATCAGGCGCGGTCGGGGTTGGCGTCCGCAGGGAGAAACGGGGCGGCTCGGGCGAGACAGGGCCGCGGTGATGCGGTGGCTGGCCGGGACGGGGACGCAGGCGTAGAGAGGCGTCGGGGGTGACCGCGGGCGCGGTTAGTGCGGCGACCACGGGCGTAGGGAGCAGAGGGGAGTGGAGAGGGGCGAGGCCTCACAGGGGTTCGTAGGGTCCATGGCAACGGGGCGCGAGGAGGAGGTGGAGACGACGCGTCGGAGGAGGCAGACCGGTGGGATGGAGGAAGCAGGCCGGTGAGGTAGTCCGACGTGGTCGTCCGGCGGCTCGGGCTCCAGGCGGCGTCAGCGATCCGGGGCGGTGGCATCGACAGGGTCGGGTGCGTGGTCGCCCCGATCTCGATCTAGATCGGGGAAGTGAGGGGAGAGTGGGGGGAGTGGGGATCGGGTGAGGGTTTCGGTGGGTGAGGAGATAAGGAGGAGTGGGGGAGTGGCCAGCTGGGCCTGGTGGG